>NC_056060.1:54134723-54435723 GCF_016772045.2 Ovis aries
AGAAAGAAGAGAGCTACAATAATAGAACTTAAAATGTGGAATTGACTTTGTGGAGGAGATGATGAGGGCAAGCACTGAAGGTTTAATTACCTCAGGCTTCAAAGCCACTGCATTTTGGAGAGCAAGACCGAAATAGCTGGTCAAACTGTTGCTTGCTATACTTTGAAATCGTGACCACATACCAACTCAAGCTTTTTTATTAGTGTGAATGGTATGAGTAAAATTCAGAATATTGGAATATACTCATTAAGTCTTGCTGCTTTCAGAAATGTACTGTGGTAAACAGAGATGCACTCAAACTATAGCTCGACTGCTCTAAGCAGAGATGAAAGGGAACACAGCTATTTCGAAAGAGGTCACGCTGCTTGTGTCCAACACTACTGAGAATATCACAATTTGGAACTAAACAGGGTTGAGGACTGCCAGCTGCCTTTGTATATAAAATGTATGTATACAAGCAGAGGTTTCTGAGTGCAACTTCAAAAATAGATAAAACAGTTACCCCAGGGTGTTTCGAACACCTTTCTTTAGGAAGTCTCTAAGTGACAGTGAAAGGGAACTTAATGGCAAAGATCAGATTAATGGTGCTGCACCCTGGCATACAGTGTTACAGGGGAAGAGGCAGCAGCCATTAGGTTAAGAGAAAGGAATTGGTCAGAACAAAGGTGCCAGTGATAATGAGGTAAATTTTCCAGGGGTATGTGATTACTTAAAAATTGTCTTGAAGCTCACCTCCTGGAAGTCTGATAAAACTTCCAGGGCATGGTATTTTTAAGCGTGCCCCGAGGTTGCTACAGGCTTTATTTAAAGTAATTTCTGGGTCCTTGAACTCACAAGCAATAGGAAGTGGACTCCAGTAGAACCTCTTCCCAGCTAGGAAGACCATAAACCTGGATTTCCTAGGATGGTCCCAATTTATGGTTTCGTAGATACACAATGCTGTTTAATTCTTTTTAGAGCCCTCTTTCATTTACTTTCATTTTACACAGCTTCTGCGTAGAATGCAGGCATTGGCACATTGGTCAAGGAAGCCCCACCCCCAACCCCAGATGTAGAAACAAGGACTTGGAGAAAATATATAAAAGAAATTCACCAAGAAGTGCTAAGGCCTGCCAGATTGGCTAGCCAAGTAATGACTTCTGTTGCTAGTATCAGGAAGTGCTGAGTAACCTGCTAAGCAGGACTCTACATTTGCTATGTACCACTGGCAGTCATATGCTTCCCTTGTTTCCTGTTACTGAATGAGACTTTTTTTTTTTTTAGGATACACTGCTTTTATCCTTCTTTCTTTTTTTTTTTTTTTAAATCTTAGGATACACTGCTTTTATCCTTATTTCTTTTCTCTTTACACTAATACACTGGGGATCTTAGAAGATGATTTATCTTTAATTTATAGACTTAGGAATGGCAAAGAACCAAGCCTGGAAGTGATAAAGAGATTACCCAAAGATCCTAGACTTCATACTAAACCCAGTAACTGTATATAATTTGGGGACCACCTACCTTGGAAGACAGAGGATGGGTTCATTATGTTGAAAGTACATACAGAGATGGAAATACCATGGATAAATATTGAATGCTCAAAGAGGAGGAAGGTGCCAGATACCATAAGTTCATTCAGCCAATAATTTTTCAAGCACTCCTTCCCTTTCCTACTTCTGTGCAATAGCCTAGTCTCCCTTGAAACTAGAGATGACCACTTGACATAGTTCTACAATGAGATATAAGCAAAAGTGTTCTGGCTCTGTCTCTTCTATTTTCTTCTTCTATTCCTCTGGAACATGGATGTAGCACATCTTCCACAGAAGATGATTAATGAGGAACATAGATTAAGCTTTTCACTTTGAAGGGATAATAGAGTTACCATTGTTGTTGTTATTTGGTTGCTCAGTTGTGTGTGATTCTTTGCGACCCCATGGACTGTAGCCCACCAGGATCCTCTGTCCATGAGATATCTCAGGCAATGCTGGAAAGGGTTGCTATTTCCTTCTCCATACTAGCCCTCAAACACCCATACCTGGAATTCTTGTTGAATGAAATCTCTTTTTGACTAAGCTACAATCATGGCTTAATAAGAAGTTTAATGAAATTCTAACTGAATCAGTGGAAAAATAATTTAAAAATCTACCAAATTCATTTTGTTTGATTATATATCAAATGGTTTAAAATGTTTAATTTATTAACTCTTACTGTTTTTATACTTGCTGTGTTTTATGTCATCCCTTAACTAGTTAGCATGTGTTTCACAAACTTTGACTTTTATGAAAATACAAAGGTTTATTATTTAGATGGGAAACTGTATGCTCATTTAGGAAAATCTGACAAAGATTTTTTACACACAAGAGAAAAATCTATCACACATAATTCCCATTAAATCTTACTCTATTAGATCATTTCCACCTTGATTAATTAGCTGACAAAGATTCCTGTTTTAGTTCACCAGCTTGTGATTTGCCTTTCCTATAAGAGGAGAATAAGATATTTTGCTGCACAAACTCTTGGTAAATAAAGTAAGCACTGTTAGGACAATTTGCATTGTACTTTTTTCTTAACTAAAAACAATGTGCATCTTAAAGAGTAGTTAATATGCTCAATTTTATGTTTTTTCATTATTAAAGACAGGAATTGCTTTGTTTCCATGGGAGTAAGTTATTTTATTCATTCCCAAGTTAAAGCAAAGCATTTCACTCTTTAGAACTCAGGATTATTACGTGTGTTTATGTTCTGTTTTGCCTTTATTTCTGTTTTCAATTTGCAGGTACCCTAATCTCTGCACAGGCAATCACTATTTGGCCAATTTTCTTTTGGCAGCCATTCAAAAGGCTAATTTCTTTATAATTACTTATACCAAATTTTCAAATGGTCTCACTGCAATTTTTTTTTTTTTAGATTTAGTTTCCTGCATATAGTCCAAATACATATCTCCTATAATTTAGGCAAAATAAAGACAAAAAGCAAATAAAAAAACAAACAAAAATAAACCCCAAACCCAAGTTATCAAAGTTTAACCTATCCTGAGAAGGGCTGTTTAGCCTAAAGAGATGCTCATGAATTTCATAAAGCCAATAAAGCGTGATTTCAATAGGACAACAATCTCTTGCTCAGTCATCCTCTGATGGGAAGTCATTATGAAAGTAGTATATAAGCAAAGAGTCATTCAAAAATGAGAACTGTATCTATAGTTGAACTAGTTATAATGAAGCAACTAAAATAATCTCACACAGCAACTATACCAAGAAAAATACCAATAGTAAATGAAGTTGCAATTAAAATCATATTTTTTAAGAGTCTGTAAAATTCTAGCTATATATTTTAAGTATAGTAAATGAAATTTCTATAACATTTTAAATGTCATTGTGTCAGATTTTGTTAATTGATACATAAAATAGATATTTAATGTATATATAAATCTGAGTTTATATACATATATACACATATATATGCATTGAAACAATCTGTAAGGTTATATTCAAAATATAGGTGATAAGATTAGTGAAATTTTTTTTAGTCTATTATCTTTTTCTGTTATAATCAACAAAATTTTGTATTTTTAAAAATCTAACAATTATAAATAATCTCTTTCAACTCAAGCTGGAAGGCAGGGAATTGATTGAAAAAATCATCAGCCAGAAACTTGTAAGAGCCATCCAGAGGCAAAGTAGCAGCAGCCTTTCAAACAGTAATTAAATTCTCTAGTTAAAGCTGAATTCTTTAAACTCTGACCCATGAGATGGAAATATGTGAGACACTTGATGCATACATTTCCTCTCAATGATTTATTATGAATTATGTAACCTTCCAGCATAGGTGTCTTATTATTGAATCAAGAGCCCTAACCCTATTATCTTTCAATTGTATTAGAGCAGATAGACAAACTCTAAGTTCAAAACCAGTGCCAGTGCATGGTGAATTTTCCCACTACATTTATCAAGAGCATTCACTTATGGGAATTTGAACTAACCAAAAAAAAAAAAAAAAAAAGAAAAGAAAGAAAGAAAGAAGAAAGCACCAGTCCTCAATACGTCCCTTTTGTTTAAGCTTTTCTGATGGTTTTCTATGTAGTAATCGGATGTTGCAGATCTATTCTAGTACTGTGACAGATCAAAGAACCAAAGGACAAAGATGCCCCAATCTTCTACGATACACCAGTTTCCCTGCCCCACCTTACAGCCCTACAACTGGATCATTAATACCTCAAAGCCCTTCGTTCTCTTTTTATATCTAATGTTTCCTTCACAGGTACTCATTGCAGATAAACTTATTTTAATAGCCATTTTAAGTATTATTTGACATTAAAGATGATAAAATATTAGTTATGTTAAAGTAATAAAAGTAAGAAATTTGCTTCTTTAGAAAAATTATTTGTGTCAATTTTGCTATGCAGAGAGAGACCACTTACGGAGAGAAATCAGAAAATAGGAAGGTCTATATGATACCACTTATATGTGAAATCTAGAAAACAAACTAGAGAAGAACAAAATAGTGCTTACCAGGGACCTAGAAGGTGGGGAAATAGGAGAGATGATATTTAAAAGTACAAAATAGTAGCTAAATGAGTCCTAAAGACCTAATGCACAGTAAAATGAATACAGACAATGATATTATATTATACTCATCAAATCTGCCAAGAGACTAGATCTTAATAATACCCATGACAAAAAGGTAATGATAATCATGATACGTGATAGAGGAGCTAGTTAATGCTACAATGGCAACCACGTTATAGTATACATGTATCAAATCAACCTGCTGTTCCTTAAATTTATATGCCAAATATAATTTTATTAAAAAGCAACAGCATAAATAGAAAACAGAAGGATCAAAATACTGTCTCAAAAAATAGGAGAAACATAAATGAGTGTGACTATAAGATTGTGTAATAAGGATAGTTTCTATTCACCAATTCTCTTGGTTCACCAAACATTTTTCCAGCTGAGACACTTTTTTCATTGTGTCTCTGAGGGCAAGGATGTCTCTTCCCTAGTCCTCTAGCTGATGAACATCTACCTGCCTCTCAATACTTGATAAAAGATCACCTCTGTATGAAAATTCCCTAAGAAACATTTTTTTCAGTCCCTAGCACCTAGAGCAATTAGATATGAAAAAATTATTTACCAAAAATATAAGAAAATACCATTGGTCAGAGAAATCATACTCTTCATATTATTGTTCTTTAACTATTACAAATGTGCATATTCCAATTAGCGGCTACTTGTATAGCTGAAAATTAACCATTTGCTTGAAGTCAGGAGAAAGATTCACTTTGGAAAAATGTTTGACATTTATTGGACATTGGATTCAAGGCATTATCTTTCTAAATCTGACTTTTCTTTAAGTGATGACATGCATTTTGTTTTCTTAAACTAACTTGTCTGAAGATAAACTGCGTGTCAGTGATCTGTCAGGCAGAAGATAGTCAGTTCAGTGGCTCAGTCATGTCTAACTCTTGGCGACTCCATGGACTGCAGCATGCCAGGCTTCCCTGTCCATAACCAACTCCCAGAGTTGAGTTGGTGATGCCATCCAACTATCATCCTCTGTAGTCCCCTTCTCCTCCTGCCTTCAATCTTTCCCAGTATCAGGGTCTTTCCAAGTGAGTTAGCTCTTCGCATCAGGTGGCCAAAGTATTGGAGTTTCAGCCTCAGCTTCAGTCCTTTCAATGAATATTCAGGACTGATTTCCTTTAGGATGGACTGGTTGGATCTCCTTGCAGTCCAAGGGACTCTCAAGAGTCTTTTCCAACGCTACAGTTCAAAAGTATCAATTCTTCGGTGCTCAGCTTTCTTTAGAGTCAAACTCTCACATCCATACATGACTACTGGAAAAAACAAAGCTTTGACTAGACAGACCTTTGTTGGCAAAGTAATGTCTCTGCTTTTGAATATGTTGTCTAGGTTAGTCATAAATTTTCTCCCAAGAAGCAAGTGTCTTTTAATTTCATGGCTGCAGTCACCATCTGCAGTGATTTTGGAGCCCAAAAAAATAAAGTCTGACACTGTTTCTACTGTTTCCCCATCTATTTCCCATGAAGTGATGGGACCAGATGCCATGATCTTAGTTTTCTGAATGTTGAGTGTTAAGCCAACTTTTTCACTCTCCTCTTTCACTTTCATCAAGAGGCCCTTTAGTTGTTTGCTTTCTGTCATAAAGGTGGTGTCATCTGCATATCTGAGGTTATTATTATTTCTCCCAGCAGTGTTGATTCCAGCTTGTGCTTCATCCAGCCCAGTGTTTCTCATGATATACTCTGCATATAAGTTAAATAAGCAGGGTGGCAATATACAGTCTTGACGTACTCCATTCCCTATCTGGAACCAGTCTGTTGTTCTATCTCCAGTTCTGTTGCTTTGTGACCTGCATACAGATTTCTCAAGAGGCAGGTCAGGTGGTTTGTTATTCCCATCTCTTGAAGAATTTTCCACAGTTTGTTGTGATGCACACAGTCAAAAGCTTTGGCATAGTCAATAAAGCAGAAATAGGTGTTTTTCTGGAACTCTCTTGCTTTTTCAATGATCCAACGGATGTTGGCAATTTGATCTCTGGTTCCTCTGCCTTTTCTAAATCCAGCTTGAACATCTGAAAGTTCATGGTTCACATATTGTTGAAGCCTGGGTTGGAGAATTTTGTGCATTACTTTACTAGCACGTGAGATGAGTGCAATTGTGCAGTAGTTTGAGCATTCTTTGGCATTGCCTTTCTTTGGGATTGGAACAAAAACTGACTTTTTCCAGTCCTGTGGCCGCTGCTGAGTTTTCCAAATTTGCTGGCATATTGAGTGCAGCACTTTCACAGCATCGTCTTTCAGGTTTTGAAATAGCTCAACTGGAATTCCATCACCTCCACTAGCGTTGTTCATAGTTATGCTTCTCCTTACTGCCAAATTCAGACTTAAATTGAAGAAAGTAGGGAAAACCTGAAGATCATTCAGGTATGACCTAAATCAATCCCTTACTATTAAACAGTGGAAGTGACAAATAGATTCAAGGGATTAGATCTGATAGACAAAGTATCTGAAGAACTATGGAGAGAGGTTCCTGACATTGTATAGAAGACAGGGATCAGCACCATCCCCAAGAAAAAGAAATGCAAAAAAGCAAAATGGCTGTCTGAGGAGGCCTTACAAATAGCTGTGAAAAGAAGGGAAGCAAAAAGCAAAGGAGAAAAGGAAAGATATACCCATTTGAATGCAGAGTTCCAAAGTATAGCAAGGAGAGATAAGAAAGCTTTCTTTAATGATCAATGCAAAGAAATTGAGGAAAACAATAGAATGGGAAAGACCAGAGATATCTTCAAGAAAATTAGAGATACTAAGGGAACATTTCATGCAAAGATGGACACAATAAAGGACAGAAATGGTATGGACCTAACAGAAGCAGAAGATATTAAGAAGCAGCAGCAAGAATAAGAATTACTATACAAAAAAGATCCCCATGACCCAGATAATGACAATGGTATGATCACTCACCCAGGGCAAAAGATAATGTAACTGTAACGAGCCAGAACAGTATACATTTCCATTGCTTTATTGTCTTATTCTACCTCTGATATCCCAAGGTCTATGCTTTATATGGTAAGTTGTCCTTTTCATCTTACTTTCAAGCCAGTGTTCATAGGCATAATGGAGTAATAACATAACCAACTTGAAAAAAAGATCTGCCTGATTTAAATTCCATTTGAGCCATTTACTAGCAATATGGTTTTAGGCAAGGTTATGTGATTACATTGGGCTTTCAAGGCCAATCTATAAAACTATTATAGAACATCAATAATAATCTTTTAAACATGATTAAATATATAAAAAAACACAGAATTATGCTTGGCACTTAGAAGGCTTTAACTATACTAGCTAACTAATACAGCTAATTACATAATTCAAACATATATTTTGCTTTAATAGCAAAGGATCAGTTACTGCAAATTTCTAAAATAGGGAAAATTTTAGTTAGCCTAATCATCAAAACACTGAAAATTAAATACTTGATGCATACTGATATAGGAAAATTTTATTCAACTGCTAAAACAAAGTTTTAGATGAAAATTTTTATCAGAGGACTCTCTTCTTTTTCCATTGATCTATATGTCTGTCTTTATGATAGTACCACAGTATTTCAATAACAGTAGCCACCCAGTCATGTCCAACTCTTTGGTGACTCCATGGATCCTCTGTCCATGAGATTACCAAGGCAAGAATACCAGAGTGAGTTGCTATTTCCTTCTCCAGGGGATCTTCCCAAACCAGGGAGTGAACGCATGTCTCCATGTCTTCTGCACTGAAGGTGGATTCTTTACCACTGAGCCACTAGGGAACTGAATTTTTTTTTTTTTCTCCTTAACAAAATTTTAAGTGTAAGGTACAGTATTGTTGAGTATAAGTACACAGTTTATAGCAGATCCTCAAACTTCTCTTGCTTAATTGAAATTCTGTGGGTATTTATTAGTAAACTCCCATTTCTCACTCTCTCTAGCCTCCAAAAGCATCATTTTGGTCTATGATTCTGTTACTATTACTATTTCAAATATCTCATAAGAGTAGAATAATGCAGTATTTGTCTTTTTTTAACTAGCATAACATCTTTAAAGTTCATCCTTATTGACACATATTGTAGAATTTCCTTCTTTTGTAAGGATGAATAATATCACATTGTATGTACATATCACATTTTCATTATTCATTCACCTGTCCTCGGACAGTGAGGTTGTTTCCACATCTTGGCTATTGTGAATAACACTGAATGTGGAAGTACTAATAACTCCTTGAGATTCTGATTTCAATTCTTTTGGATATATGCCCAGAAGCCAGATTGCTGGATTATATGCTAGTTTTATTTTCAAATTTTTGAGTAAACTCCATACTGTTTTCCATAGCAGCTGCACCATTTTGCATTCCCACCAACAGTGGAAAGGTTCACACAAGGGGGAAAAGATGGATAGGAACTGAAACCACAGAGGAAAGTCCCATCCAGCAGGAGACTGAAACATGGAAGAGACCCCAGCATCATGCTGATGCTCTGCAAGGCAGAGAGGGAAGGAAAAAACATACTCTGGCTTCTCCCATTCTCCCACCTTTGATCTTACGGCAATGCTTTCTCATAGCGAAATCTAGTCGGCAGGAAATCTGGCCTTCAGAGTTCAGTTCCCTGACATAAAGAACATACCAAAGACATTTCAGGGAATAAAAGGTATAGCTAACCGGTAAATGACCAGCATATATGCCAAACTCACGTAGAAAATGCCATAAAGAAATATGTTACTTAATTCAAAGTATTTCTTTGCTTCTCTCTAGCACTGCTTTTAGCATTGGCTTGTCCTTCCCTGACAGCTCTTAACATTTGCACTGTCATAAGTAAAACTCCTTAATGCTAAAAGCATTTTTTTAAGAGTATTTCATTTAATTTCCTTATTTGAGGAAAGGAAACTGATAGAGAATAATACATATTTTTTGTAATAACACAATGAGTGATTTGGAAAGAAAATTATGAGTAAAAAAGTGCTTTGAAAAGATAACAGTGCTTTAAAATATGAACCATTTTATTATCATTAATATTATATAGCCACTCTGTACACATATACGGATGCTTTAAAACTTTAAAAAATATTGTGTTTTCACAAAAATGGAACATCCCTCTACCAATTTCCACTGCAATAAGAACAATTTATATCACACTGTATTCAGTGCCCTACTTCACTCATTGAATGTTACTGTCAATATTTTAATGGAATTATATTGTTAATGTTAGTTTTTAACCTTTAAAAGGTTTGATACTTGATGTATATAATTGTATTTAATTTTACAAATGCTCAACATGCCATTTAGAATCTTTATAAATTATGTCCATCCTGACATATTCACATGTACATCATTCTTTTTAATGATTATATGATATATTCAATTATATGATGTATCCTAGTTGAATTCATCCCCTATAGTAGATAGTAGGTTGCTATTTAGGTGGCTTCCAATATACTACCGCAGTGCTACTGTAAAAATATTCTAGTCTGAGAAATCAGTAAAAGTGGATTTTTTAGCTTGGAAATTATGTCAGTTACACATATCTGTATATCTGCTTGCAAAACAGGAGACCCAGGTTCAATCCCTGGGTTGGGAAGATGGCTCAGAGAAGGGAATGGCTATCCACGCCAGTATTCTTGCCTAGAGAATTCCATGGACAGAGGAGCCTGGTGGGCTACAGTCCATGCGGTTTCAAAGAGTTGGACATGACTGAGCAACTAACACACACACACATTACTTCTGCAGAAAGCACATATGTGTTTGTACTTATACCTGTTTCTCTATACAATCATCAGTATTGAATACTATCACTTTTTAATCTTTGCTAATCAGAAAATTTAAATATACTCTCTCATAATGACTTTTAGGGAGCACATCTTTTATATATGAATGACATATGTATACACAACATGTGTACAATATTGTCCTCTTTCCCACACCAGTTCAATTAAAAAGGAGGAGAAAAAAAAACAACTAATGAAAAATTCCCTCCTCCAAAGAGACCTTTAAAGAGCTTATGATTATTTTTTGCCAGAGACAAAGGGTTAAATTAAATAGCCAGAATTTGTCCCTGGCAAGAGAACAGAATCAGTCAGCATGAATTTTTATAGGCACTTAAGTAAACTTTTTCTTAAATTCTCCCCTTCACTCTTTGCTAGAAAAGAACAACTGTTATTCTCTAGAGGAACTCTGGAGCAATAACTGGAAAGTCAGCAGCAAACTGAAGTTATACCAACTGCCTGATCAGACCTTATCTAAATACTACACTTGAAGCAGAAGCAGTGATGATAAAGGTAAATACTATTAACTAATATCCCTCTCAATCCAAACATCAGCAACACAGCAAAAGTGCACAGGCCTGTGGAAGACCTGCAGGCCTGTGGAAGACTGCACAAATGACCAAGGCATTGCTTTAAAAAAAAAAAAGAAGAAGAAGAAGAAGAAGAAATTTAGGAAAGGCTGCCTTCCAATTGACTTTTCCACTTAAATCTAAGCTCAACCAATTATCGGGAATACGACATTCAAGCTTAAGAACTTGCAAATAGTAATGCTGGGAATCAGACCTCTCCTTCTTTTGCTGGATGTTATGGAAAATACAAAGAGATGCAATTCAAAGAGAAAAGAAATAGCACATTGCTGAAGCCACTCAACAGCACCTGTGTTATTTTGACTCTTGTCCTCATTATAATAACAACCTTTCATCATTAAAATATAAACTCAAATGTCTTGAAAATTAGATTTGGATCTACTTAACTATGAACATTTAGCCAAAAATTTACATTAAAAGACATACACTTGAATATTTTCAGACTCTCGAAAGGATCCAGTTAAATCAACCATGTGAGCGTGCATGCACGTGCATGCTCATGCTCAGTCGTATCTGACTCTTTGTGACCCAGTGGACTGTGGCTTGCCAGGCACCTCTGTCCATGGAATTTTCCAAGCAAGAATAGTGGAGTGGATTGCCATTTCCTTCGCCAGGTGGGTCTCCCTGACCCAGGGATTGAATACATGTCTTCTGAGTCTCCTACACTGGCAGGCAGATTCTTTACCACTGGGTCACCTGGGAAATGAATCAACTACAAACATAGCTTAAGTAAAAAAAAAAGTATAAAAAGCACTATACTCCAGATGATATAAATGTATAACTGATTATTCAGATAGAATTAATTTCAAAAGAAGATATTACTGTAGGCTGAACCATATGAAATTATAATTTTTATAGGTCAAAAAAATTATCAGCAATTTCATGTGGCTTGATCTAGCCATAACTACTAGCTCCATATAAAAAAATCTTGTTATGTCCTAATTGAAAATCCATTTTGTACTTGGCAAGTACGAGAAACTCTATGAGATTAAAAAATGAGTGCATTTATAAAACCTAGTCTGATCATTAATCAAGATACTGAAGAAATTAGTGATGGTGGTATGAAAAGGCAAATAAAGAAAAGCACTAAATAACAATGATATCCAAGATTTACTAAATTGAAGTCACTGGAGAATGGCACTGATCCTAAAGAAAATATTTGAAGAGATAATAGCTGAAAGCTTCCTTAATATGGGAAAGGAAATAGTTAACCAAGTCCAGGAAGTACAGAGAGTCCCAGGAAGGATAAACCCGAGGAGGAACGCCTCAAGAAACACAGTAATCAAACTGACAAAAATTAAAGGCAGGGATAAAATATTAAAAGCAACAATGGAAAAATGACTAGTAACTTTCAAGGGAACTCTCATCAGGCTATCAGCTGATTTCTCAACAGATACTCTACAAGCCAGAAGGGAATGGCATGATATATGTAAAGTGATGAAAGGGAAGAACCTACAACCAAGAATACTCTACCCAGCAAGACTTGCATTCAGAAATTATGGAAAAATCAAAAGCTTCTCAGACAAGCAAAAGTTAAGAGAATTCAGCACTACCAAACCAGCTTTACAGCAAATGTTAAAGGAACTTCTCAAGCCAGGAAACATAAGAGAAGGTAAAGACCTATAGAAAATAAAACTAAAACAATTAAGAAAACAGTGATAGGGTCAAACGAACCAACTAAAAGACACAGACTAGCTAGGTGGATGAAAACATGTGCAATGCATGCACTTCCAATGTCCACATAACTCTGCTTGACTCCCCCTCCCCCAAATTGTATGTAGTCTATACTGTTAGGTAAATCATGTTCCCATTATGGCTTGCAATTATAATTATTTTTTATTTTTTGTCTGCCTACTGATTGTGAAAACTGATAAACATCTTTCACTATTGTGATTATGTAACTATGACTCACTTAATACCACTGTATCATGATTGGTCAACAGAAAAATAAGAGAACTCTATATCACCAAAATTACAATAGAAAAACCTGTAATCACTTTGTAAAATCCAGATGCATATCAGAATTATGCTGGAATGTTTTGAAAAATACAAATGCCCAGGTATTTCTTTTTCTCCAGAGTTCCAAATATGTTCCTAGTGAGTAGCTATCTTTAAAAACAACTGGACTAAACAATGGTCCTTTACTTTTATCTAGTTTGTTTCACTTTTTCTATTTCATATTCAGTGATCCCATTTAACTAGGTTTATGTTTACCACTTTCTCCACCTATTTTATTTTTTTAATTTAAATTCATTTATTTTAATTGGAGGCTAATTACTTTACAATATTGTATTGGTTCTGCCATACATCAACATGAATCCGCCACGGGTATATACATGTTCCCCATCCTGAACCCTCCTCCCACCTCCCTCTCCATATCATCCCTCTGGTTTATCCCAGTGCACGAGCCCCAAGAATCCTGTATCAAACCTGGACTGGTGATTCGTTTCTTATATGATATTATACATGTTTCAGTGCCATTTTCCCAAATCATCCCACCCTCACCCTCTCCCACAGAGTCCTAAAGACTGTTCTATACATCTGTGTCTCTTTTGCTGTTTCACATACAGGGTTATCATTACCATCTCTCTAAATTCCATATATATGCATTAGTATACTGTATTGGTGTTTTTCTTTCTGGCTTGCTTCATTCTGTATAATAGGCTCCAGTGTCATCCACCTCATTAGAACTGATTCAAATGTATTCTTTTTAATGGCTGAGTAATACTCCATTGTGTATATGTACCACAGCTTTCTTATCCATGCATCTGCTGATGGACATCTAGGTTGCTTCCATGTCCTGGCTATTATAATCAGTGCTGTGATGAACATTGGGGTACATGTGTCTCTTTCAATTCTGGTTTCCTTGGTGTGTATGCCCAGAAGTGGGATTGCTGGGTCATAAGGCAGTTCCATTTCCAGTTTTTAAAGGAGTCTCCACACTGTTCTCCATAGTGGCTGTACTAGTTTGCCTTCCACCAACAGTGTAAGAGGGTTCCCTTTTCTCCACACCCTCTCCAGCATTTATTGCTTGTAGACTTTTGGATCACAGCCATTCTGACTGGCATGAAATGGTACCTCATTGTGGTTTGATTTGCATTTCTCTGATAATGAGTGATGTTGAGCATCTTTTCATGTGTTTGTTAGCCATCTATACGTCTTCTTTGGAGAAATGTCTATTTAGTTCTTTGGCCCATTTTTTGACTGGGTCGTTTATTTTTCTGGAATTGAGCTGCAGGAGTTGCTTGTATATTTTTGAGATTAGTTGTTTGTCAGCTGCTTCATTTGCCATGATTTTCTCTCATTTTGAAGGCTGTCTTTCACCTTGCTTATCGTTTCCTTTGTTGTACAGAAGCTTTTAATTTTAATTAGGTCCCATTTGTTTATTTTTGCTTTTATTTCCAATATTCTGGGAGGTGGGTCACAGAGGATCCTACTGTGATTTATGTCGGAGAGTGTTTTGCCTATGTTCTCCTATAGGAGTTTTATAGTTTCTGGTCTTACATCTAGATCTTTAATCCATTTTGAGTTTATTTTTGAGTTTGGTATCAGAAACTGTTCTAGTTTCATTCTTTTACAAGTGGTTGACCAATTTTCCCAGCACCACTTGTTAAAGAGATTGTCTTTAATCCACTGGATATTCTTGCCTCCTTTGTCAAAGATAAGGTGTCCATACGTGTGTGGATTTATCTCTGGGCTTTCTATTTTGTTCCATTGATCTATATCTCTATGTCTTCTTGCTAGTACCATACTGTCTTGATGACTGTGGCTTTGTAGTAGAGCCTGAAGTCAGGCAGGTTGATCCCTCCAGTTCCATTCTTCTTTCTCAGGATTGCTTTGGCTATTCGAGGTTTTTTGTATTTCCATACAAATTGTGAAATTATTCGTTCTAGCTCTGTGAAAAATATTGTTGGTAGCTTGATAGGGATCACATTGAATCTGTAGATTGCTTTGGGCAGTATACTCATTTTCACTATATTGATTCTTCCAATCCATGAACAGGATATATTTCTCCATCTATTAGTGTCCTCTTTGATTTCTTTCATCAGTGTTTTATAGTTTTGTATATATAGGTCTTTTGTTTCTTTAGGTAGATATATTCCTAAGTGTTTTATTCTTTTCATTGCAATGGTGAATGGAAATGTTTTCTTAATTTCTCTATTTTCTCATTAGTAGTGTATAGGAATGAAAGGGATTTCTGTGTGTTGATTTTATATCCTGCAACTTTACTATATTCATTGATTAGCTCTAGTAATTTTCGGGTTTTCTATGTAGAGGATCATGTCATCTGCAAACAGTGAAAATTTTACTTCTTTTCCAATCTGGATTCCTTTTATTTCTTTTTCTGCTCTGATTGCTGTGGACAAAACTTCCAAAACTATGTTGAATAGTAGTGGTGAAAGTGGGCACCCTTGTGTTATTCCTGACTTTAGGGGAAATGCTTTCAATGTTTCACCATTGAGGATAATGTTTGCTGTGGGTTTGTCATATATAGCTTTTATTATGTTGAGGTATGTTCCTTCTATTCCTGCTTTCTGGAGAGTTTTTACCATAAATGGATGTTGAATTTTGTCAAAGGCTTTCTCTGCATCTATTGAGATAATCATATGGCTTTTATTTTTCAATTTGTTAATGTGGTGTATTACATTGATTGATTTGCGGATATTGAAGAACCCTTGCATCCCTGGGATAAAGCCCCCTTGGTCATGGTGTATGATCTTTTTAATGTGTTGTTGGATTCTGTTTGCTAGAATTTTGTTAAGGATTTTTGTATCTATGTTCATCAGTGATATCTACCTATTTTAATATTCTTTCTTAAGCCTTTATCAAGAGTAGTAGAAAAGCTTTAGTATACTTATATATAAATGTGTATTATATACATATTTTAGAAACCTTATGAATTTTTTCCTAACTAAAAAATTTGACATTTTTATTTCACTTGTTTTACTTAGTATGAATATAATGCTAGATTTTTAATTAAAAATATATATGCAACAAAAAACAAAGGTTTACTGTATAGCACATAGAAATATATTCAATTTCTTATAATAAGAAATAATAGAAAATAATTTCAAAAATAACATATGTGTGTATATACAGCTGAATCACCTTGATGTGCATCTGAAACACTGTAAGTCAACTATACTTCAATAAAATATATATATTAAGAAAAAATATACAGTGTCTCATTTTTGAAGTAATTATCCCAATACATGAACTTAATTATTTTATATTAGTAAGGTTTCATAAAATAACAATCTATAATATTGATAATCTATAATATCAAAAAGCGTATTATACATCATTTTCTAATAAGAAATGCTAAATGTCCCCTCAGAGTTAGTGGCAATTTTCCATCCTGTTTTCTTAATTTTACTCTTACCCCTGTCAAAACTGGGTAATAGTAAAAGCTCAAAATGTTATTCTACTGCTTATTTCAAGGCTTTAAATAAGTTAAAATACATTTTGTCGCCTTTACTATCCCTTCAAATCCAACTGTAATCAAAAGTTACTAGGTAGAGACATAAAACTGAAAGTAAAAAACACATCATGAAGACAAGATGCCTTGACAAGGGTTCCTTTGAAAGGAAAGCACATACTGGTGATGCTTAAAAAAGTAAATACCTGAATTCACCAAATAATGCTCAAGCTGCTGACACAGAGAAGAAAGACATACCTTTAGAATTTCTTGGGAAAATTAACATTGAAGGGAGAGGAAGGAGGGAAAATAAAGGGTGAAACAATAGTGCAAATAAACAATTATGTCTATAAATACTTAAAGACATGTTATAAACATTTATAGACACACTCATTGGTAAGAAATTCACTTTAGAAGTTATCATTTGGAAATAACCATTAAGCAGATTTTTAGGCTTACTGTATACTCAACATTATTTTAGGAGATCCTCACCATCAAATAACTCAATACCTAGGTTGGAAAACAACACTGACATTTATATAAAACAGGCATGAAAATCATTAAAGACTTTATCAAAAGTGCTCTAAAGTATAGTATAGCTAACAAGGAAACCTGTCACTGCAAGTAGACTTGCTAAGATGGCACATTGCTTTAATTTTGAGTAATGACTTTTTATACAGAAATCAATGAGTAGCTATGAAAATTTTATAACAGTATTATGTACCAATTAGATCTTCCAGAAGGCCTGAGTAAGAGAGTCAAACAATCAGGGGCCTTTTGGCTCTACTACTTATAACTTCAAGAATACAAGGAAGAACTATACAAAAAAGATCTTAATGACCCAGATAACCACAATGGTGTGATCACTCACCACTTGAGAAAACTTTCTTTCTTAAAGGTATATGCCCATTTGAGGAGTTACTCATAAGCTTTCATAGCTGCTCTGTTTATAGTAGCTAAAGATGGAAAAAAAACTCAAGCATTCATCAATAAGTGACTAGATATATGAGTTTCATATGCATAGACTGAGATACTCTTGTATGGAAATAAATGTACTATATTGGTATATACACTGAACTTAGGTAGATCTCAAAATAATTAGGCTGAGTGAAAGAATTCAGGAAAAAATATGAGTATGTGCAGTATAAATCCATTTATATAAAATTATAAAAATGAAAATGAATTATATAAGACATCAAATCAGTGGTTGGCCAGGGGAGAAGGTTTCAATAAAGGGAAATAATAGGGGAAAGTCATGGAAAAGAAGTCCAGGAAAATTTTTGGAGGTGATGGATGTTTCAGTTATATTGACTGTGGTGGTATGGTTACATGAATGAAAACAGATGCCAAAACCTAATCAATTATACATTTGAAATATATGCAGTTACTTGTATGTCAGTTATATCTCAAGGGGTTGTACCACTTTATTTTCTCAATGGCAATAAAGTAATTCCAGTTCCTCCACATCCTGGCTAATACTTGGCCATACTGGCATAAAGGTCTACATGAAACAACAGGAAATGTACTTTTGTAAAGTTCTTACACTGTGTGTGAACTGGTATATTATCACTGGTAGACTGACTGTAATAAAGATAAATACTATATTCAATACCCATTTATGATTAAGAAAAAAAAAAACTTTACAGAAAGTGGGCATAGAGGGAACATACCTGAACATAATAAAGGCTATCTAGGACAAACCCAAATCAACATCATTCTCAATGATGAAACACTGAAAGCATTTCCTCTAAGATCAGGAATAAGATAGGGATGTTCATTCTCTCCACTTTTATTGAATGTAGCTTTGGAAGCCCTAGCCATAGTAATCACAGAAGAAAAATAAATTAAAGAAATCCAAATTGGAAAGGAAGTAGTAAAACTGCTGCTGTATGCAGTCTGCGTTTTTATACATGATACTACACATAGAAAACCCTAAAGACACTACCAGAAAACTACTAGAGCTCATCAGCAAATTTGGCAAAGTTTCAGGATACAAAATTAATACATAGGAATACCTTACATTTCTATACACTAACAACAAAATATCAGAAACAGGAGTTAAGGAACCAATTCCATTTGCCACTGCATCAAAAAGTATAAGATATTAGGGATAAACCTACATAAGGAGGGAAAAGACCTGTACTTAATGAAACTACAAAATGCTGATGAAAGAAATCAAAGATGGCACAAACAGATGGAGAAATATACCATGTTCTTGGATTGAAAGAATCAGTACTGTTAAAATGACTGCACTACCCAAAGTACTCTACAGATTGAATGCAATCCCTGTCAAATTACCAAGAGCATTTTCTACAGCATAAGAAAAAAAAAATTAGTTTGTATGGAAACACAAAATATCCTGAATAGCAAAAGCAATCTTGAGAAAGAAAAATGGAACTGGAAGAATCATGTGTTCTGACTTCAGACTACACTACAAAGCTACAGTAATCAAAACAGTATGATTCTGGTACAAAAACATACAGATAGATCAATGGAACAGGATACAAAAAGTCCAGAGATGAACCCACATACCTATGGTCACCTAATCTCTGACAAAGAAGGCAAGACTATACAATGAAGAACAGACAATCTCTTTAATAAGCGGTGCTGGGAAAATGAGAGAGTTACAGTTAAAAGAATAAAATTAGAACTTTCTCAAACATCATACACAAAAATAGACGCAAAATTGGTTAAATATCTAAATGTAAGGCTATGACTATAACCCACCAGGCCACTCTGTCCATGGAATTTTCCAGGCAAGAAGAGTGGAGTTGCCATTTCCTCCTCCAGGAGATCTTCCTGACCCAGGGATCAAACCCACATCTCTTGTGTCTCCTGCATTAGCAGGTGGATTCTTAACCAACTGCACCACTTGGGAAACCTTAAGTCTAGATACTATACAACTCTTAAAGGAAAACAAAGGCAGACACTCTCTGATAAAAATGGCAGGAAGACCTTTTTGATTCACCTACAATAATGAAAATAAAACTAAAAATAAACAGATTGGACCTAATTAGATTTGTTGTTCATATTTATCTCAGTGTCTGTAGCACCTAAGAGAGTGACTCACACATAATGTTCATTGAATGAATTATTTTTCTAAAGATGGTTGGAGCTGATACTGACACACATAGAAATGCCTGGAAAGCTGGACTTAATATTGCAGGGTTCTAGGTCAGTAGAGAGCTACATGCTTCCAGTGTGGCTGCAGTTAGCACAACCATGTGACTCTCGTCTATCTGCCTTCAAAATTGTTGGTCCTCATGTGGGACACATCCAAGGGACAAGCGGATGAATGAAATAGAGGTTGACTGGTTGTATTGCTTGAGTCTTGAAAATGGTATATAAATCCAGATGATTCCATCTGCCTTTACTAGATATATTCTATTTAGAGGGAATTGCTTCAATCCACAGGCTCAAATTAGTCACCAGGAGACCAACATGACTTGCACAGTTCGTTTTACAAACATAAGTAGGCTAATTACCTAAAAGTGCAAAGAATCTCCCTGACAGCAAACTCTGAGTACTAGAAGTGGGAGACACAGGATGTTAGGACCAAGGCTATTAGGAACCACATGAAAGCTACTTAATGAAAACTTACTGACACAGCCTTATCTAACTCAATGAAACTATGAGCCATGCCATGTAGGGCCACCCAAGATGGATGGGTCATGGTGAAGAGTTCAGACAAAACGTTATCCACTGGAGAAGGGAATGGTGAACCATTTCAGTATTCTTGCCTTGAGAAACCCATGAACAGTATGAAAAGGCAAAAAGATAGGAGACAGACAGATGAACTCCCCAGGTCAGGAGGTGCCCAGTATGCTACTAGAGAAGAGTGGGAAAATAACTCCAGAAAATATGAAAAGCTGGAGTGAAAGTGAAAACAAAGCCCAGTTGTGGATATGACTGGTGACGGAAGTAAAGTCTGATGCTGTAAAGAACAATATTGCATAGCAACCTGGAATGTTAGGTCCATGAATCAAGGTAAATTAGAAGTGGTCAAACAGGAGATGGCAAGAGTGAACATTGATATTTCAGGAATCAGTGAACTAAAATGGACTGGAATGGGTGAATTTAATTCAGATGACCATTACATTTACTATTGTGGGCAAGAATCTGTTAGAAGAAATGGAGTAGCCATCATAGTCAACAAGAGTCTGAAATGCAGTACTTCAGTGCAATCTCAAAAATGACAGAATGATCTCTGTTCATGTCCAAGACAAACCATTCAATATCACAGTAATGCAAGTCTATGCCATAGCTAGTAATGCTGAAGAAGCTGAAGTTGGACTGTTCTATGAAGACCTACAAGAACTTTTAGAAGTAACAGCAAAAAAAGATGTTGTTTTTATCAGAGGGGACTGGAATGCAAAAGTAGAAGTCAAGAGATACCTGGAGTAACAGGCAATATGGCCTTAGAGCACAAAATGAAGCAGGGAAAAGGCTAACAGAGTTTTGCCAAGAGAACACACTGGTCATAGCAAACACCCTCTTCCAACAACGCAAGAGAAGACTACACATGGATATCACCAGATGGTCAAAACCAAAATCAGATTAATTATAGTCTTTGCAACCAAAGATGGAAAACCTCTATACAGTCAGCAAAAACAAGTCCAGGAGCTGACTGTGCTAAGATTATGAACTCCTTATTGCCAAATTTAGACTTATATTGAAGAAAATCGGGAAAACCACTAGACCATTCGGGTATGACCTAAATCAAACCCTTATGATTATACAGTGGAAGTGAGAAATAGATTTAAGGAACCAGATCTGATAGACAGAGTGCCTGATGAACTACAGATGGAAGTTTATAACACTCTACAGGAGGTAGTGATCAAGACCATTCCCAAGAAAAAGAAACTCAAGAAGGCAAAATGGTTGTCTGAGGAGGCCTTACAAAGAGCTGAGAAAAGAAGAGAAGCTAAAGACAACAGAGAAAAGGAAAGATATACTCATCTGAATGCAGAGTTCCAAAAATTAGCAAGGAGAGATAAGAAAGCCTTCCTCAGTTATTAATGCAAAGAAATAGAGGAAAACAATTGAATGGGAAAGACTAGAGATCTCTTCAAGAAAATTAGAGATAAAAATGGAGCTTTTCATGCAAAAATGGGCACAATAAAGAACAGAAATGGTAAGGACATAAAACAAGCAGAAGCTATTAAGAAGAGGTGGCAAGAATGCACATAACAACTGTACAAACAGATCTTCACGACCCAGACAATCATGATGGTGTGATCACTCACCTAGAGCCAGACATCCTGGGAATGTGAAGTCAAGTGGGACTTGGGAAGGATCACTACAAGCAAAGCTAGTGGAGGTAATGGAATTCCAGTTGAGCTATTTCAAGTCCTAAAAGATGATGTTGTGAAAATGCTGCACTCAATAAGCTAGCAAATTTGGAAAACTCAGCAGTGGCCACAGCACTGGAAAAAGTCAGTTTTCATTCCAATCTCAAAGAAAGGCAATGCCAAAGATTGCTCAAATTACTGCACAATTGCACTCATCTCACATGCTAGCAAAGTAATGCTCAAAATTCTCCAAGACAGGTTTCAATAGTACGTGAACCGTGAATTCTCAAATGTTCAAGCTTGGTTTAGAAAAGGCTGAGGAACCAGATATCAAATTGCTAACATTCACCGGATCATTGAAAAGGCAAGAAAGTTCCAGAAAAACATCTACTTATACTTTATTGACTATGCCAAAGCCTTTGACTGTGTGGATCAAAACTAACTGTGGAAAATTCTTATAGAGATGGGAATACCAGACCTGCCTCCTGAGAAATCTGTATGCAGGTGAGGAAGCAACAGTTAGAACTGGACATGGAACAACAGACTGGTTCCAAATCGGGAAAGGAGTACATCAAGGCTGTATATTGTCACCCTGCTTATTTAACTTATATGCAGAGTACATCATGAGAAACGCCAGGCTGGATGAAGCACAAGCTGGAATCAAGATTGCCAGAAGAAATATCAATGACCTCAGATACGCAGATGACACCACCCTTATAGCAGAAAGCAAAGAAGAACTAAGGAGCTTCTTGATGAAAGTGAAGCAGGAGAGTGAAAAATCTGGCTTAAAACTCAACATTCTAAAAACAAAGATCATGGCCTCTGGTCCCATCACTTCCTGGCAAATAGATGGGCAACCAGTGGAAAGAGTGACAGACTTTATTTTCTTGGGCTCCAAAATCACTGTAGATGGGGACTTCAGCCATGAAGTTAAGAGATGCTTGCTCCTTTGAAGAAAAGCTATGTATAATCTAGACAGTATATTAAAAACAGAGACATTATTTGCTGACAAGGTCTGTCTAGTCAAAGCTATGATTTTCCAGTAGTCATGTATGGATGTGAGAGTTGGACTAAAAAGAAAGCTGAGTGCTGAAGAATTGATGACTTTGAACTGTGGTATTGGAGAAGACTTTTGAGAGCCCCTTGGACTGCAAGGAGATGAAATCAGTCAATCCTAAAGGAAATCAGTCCTGAACATTCATTGGAAGGACTGATGTTGAAGCTGAAGCTTGGATACTCTGGCCACCTGATGCGATAAACTGACTCATTGGAAAAGACCCTGATATTGGGAAAGATTGAAGGCAGGAGGAGAAGGGGATGTCAAAGCATGCGATGGTTGGATGGCATCACCGATTCCATGGGCATGAGTTTTAGAAAGCTTCAGGAGTTGGTGATGGACAAGGAAACCTGGTGTGCTGTAGTCCATGGGGTTGCAAAGAGTTGGACATGACTGAACTGACTGACTGAATAGTGATCAGCAATGAGACCAGAGTACAGAGGAGTGAGAAAAGAAGGGAGAGAGGGCAAACGGACAGTAGGAGGAACAGTGATAGACTGGGCAAAGCAAGACAGAGAGAGAGAAAGGGAAATAAGGGCAGAAATGGAGAGAGAGGGGGAAAAATATAACAAAGGGCAGAGATGGAGAAAAACAGGCAAAGATGGACAAATGTCAGAGGAAAAAATAGAAAGAAACTAAAAGGTCACAATAATTTTTGTCCCTTTGGAGTTCTGCTGTTTGGCTTTTCTTGGATTCCTGCAAGGACACTCTGTGTCCATAATAACATTTGTTTCCTCCTGATCTCTTTTCTATGGGTCAGTTTAAATGTAGACCCTTTCTTCTCACCAAGAGGGATCTCTACAGAATAGCCCCCATTGTCCTGAGCTTGCTGTTTGCAATCCCCTACTCCCGACATATTTGGGGCATTTTGTCCGAATTCTATTTGATCCTCACTATAAAACTAAATACTGCTGCTGCTACTGCTGCTAAGTCACTTCAGTCATGTCCAACTCTGTGCAACCCCATAGACGGCAGCCCACCAGACTCCCCTGTCTCTGGGATTCTCCAGGCAAGAACACTGGAGTGGGTTGCCATTTCCTTCTCCAAGGCATAAAAGTGAAATTGAAAGTGAAGTTGCTCAGTCGTGTTTGACTCTTAGTGACCCCATGGACTGCAGCTTACCAGGCTCCTCCATAAATACATGGCCCTCTATATCTTAGCCTATAGAACATCACAGCAGTATCTCCAAGGATCTGTCCTATTCTGAAATTTTACAGTTTGTTGACTATAAATCTATTCTTTTTGGTGGCTCTAAGCTCAATTCTAACCTCACTGAATTTCATCCAATCTTCTTTCTATACCTGCTCCTCGCCTTATTATCAAACCTCTAAGTTCTCATACAAATCATTCAGGAAGTAGGTGCTATTCTATTGGCTCTGCTGTGTATAGATGGGTATTGGCTCAACCACATTTACCAAATGAAAGGAAATATTGGTTATAGGGACTTCCCTGGTGGCTCAGACGGTAAAGCGTCTGCCTACAATGCAGGAGACCCAGGTTCAATCCCTGGGTTGGGAAGATCTCCTGGAGAAGGAAATGGCAACCCACTCCAGTATTGTTGCCTGGAAAATTCCATGGACAGAGGAGCCTGGTAGGCTACAGTCCATGGAGTCACAAAAAGTCAGACACGACTGAGCAACTTCACTTTCTTTCTTTTCTATTGGTTATACATCCTCATGGTGCCACAATATAGACAATGATTAGTAAACAAATCTGTAACCCTGTAAATTGTGACTAAGCTCCTTCTTGCTTTGGACAAATGTGGGACTATCTTTTTGACAAATGACTTTCTGATGCTGATACCATTGTTGCAAGCCAGCTCAGAAGACTGCGGAAATGCTCCCTTCCCACGTAGTCCAAAAGAGGCCTGCACTAGTAATCCAGGCAATACATCAAATCCCTGATTACATTCAGCCTGTCATTTTAAAATATGAACCTGCCATGCTCTAAAGACATTTTTTTTAATTGTAGTATTTAAATGCTATCTCCTATGGAGATTAGTTTATACTTAATTCATACTCAGCCCTGAGCTGAGCAGCGCACGGCATGGTGGAGAGTCCTGGGCCTGAGGCACTCAGTGCGCCACTCCATCTGGGTTGCTGGTAATTGAACATAGGTGGCATATGTTTTGAGGGCCAAGGCAATCATACCTCTATAAATAACAGCATTATGAGTTTCTGATACTTCTGGGTTAAAGGAGCTTCTGTATAATGCTACTTCATAACAATAACTTTACTGAGTCAAGGAGGGGAATACTTTCTGTGCTATTGAGCAGTATTGAGCACAGTGGGCACTATATGCCCACTGTGAACAAACCTAGACACAATACAGGAACCTAGTGTATTGAAAAGCAGAGACATCACTTTGCCAACAAAGGTCTGTATAGTCAAAGCTATGGCTTTTCCAACTAGTCATGTATGAATGTAAGAGTTGGACCATAAGGAAAGCTGAGCACCAAAGAATTGATGCTTTTGAATTGTGGTGCTGGAGAAGACTCTGGAGAGTCCACTGGACAGCAAGGAGATCAAAGCAGTCCATCCTAAAGGAAATCAACTCTGAGTATTCATTGGAAGGATTGATATTGAAGCTGGAGCACCATGGCCACCTGATACAAAGAACAGACTCACTGGAAAAGACTCTGATGTTGGGAAAGACTGAAAGAAGGAGAAGGGGACAACAGAGAATGAGATGATTGAATGGCATCACAGATTCAATGGACATGAGTTTGAAAAACTCTGGGAGATAGTGAAGGACAAGGAAGCCTGGTGTACTACAGTCCATGGGGTCATAAAGAATCAGACATGACTGAGTGATTGAACAACAACAACCCACTGTGAACCTGAGATTCAAAGAGGTTGAGGCATTTCCTGGTGGTTAAGAAGCATGCTGAATCCAGAAGGGCTCTGGAACTTAGGTTTATAAACTTTAAGTCCAGAGAGTTTTTTTTTTTAATATAATATGAAATTACTCAAGTCAGTACTTCCCATGGACCCAGTACAGTGCTTTGCATATAAGGAAATGGAAGTACAATTTAACGGATACCCCACTAAGCAAGTGGAGCTGGTTGTTCAGACAATACATGAGTAGAATGTTTAAACACCACTGCCATGTCTATTCAACATCACCATGAATAAATGAGGGCATGTCCACACTCCTACCATAGGCATTGCATTGACTAGACTCTTTTTAAAATTAACTCTTTACTCTAGTGGTTAATACCCGTCAAAACAAGGTAGCCAATACATGCCTGCTACTGCCCCTCCAAGAGGGTGTCAGTGTGACATTTTGTTTTCATTTCCTATGTTAGCAAAAATGAGGCACCATGGATCAACTATAGGGTTCTCTAGAAATCACAGTATCAACATATAACATATAATCTAAGTCTCCAAACCACAAAATTTCTCATTCAGTAAAGGGGCAGACAATACTGCCATTTTCTCGCTAGAATCCACTGGAGAGACTGACTGCTTTTCCTCTTGAGGGAATGGTTTATGATAAGCATAAACATTTCATTAACTGTAGCACAGCAAAATAAAATAAAATGTCATAATTAATTATGTAATGATGAAATACATAAATTACTAGGATCCAAGAGCAAAGATAATGAGCACCTTAGATTTACATAACATTATCATTTTCAAAGTGTTTTTATATATATTAGCTTAATTAATGCTCATGTGATATTTTAAAAATTACACATTTACAACCCCTACTAACCCACATTTCTGCAAGGGCTTAATTGGTCATGCCTCTTTTCCCTGCAAACACTCTCCAGAGTGCCCCATTCTAGAATCACACATTCCATAGCTTTTGAAGATTAAAATTTCCAACTTCTCTTTTTAACCCACGGTAAGAGAGGTAGAATTAAAATTGAAATCACTTAGCATTAATCTCTTGAGGGCATCAAAGTGCCATTAGAGAGAACAATTAAGCTTTCAAAAAAAAATTGAAAAATTACTTCATTTGCATTTTTGTCTTACCAGCTTGTGACTGCCTTGTTGGTTCAGGTCAACTGCATTTTTTCCGAAGGAAGAATTTAAATGTGGGTAAAAACAGACCTCTGTACTTCTACTTGTATCTTACTTTTTATTTCACAATAGGGGGCTCCTTTGTAGACTTGACTACTATAACCTGTCTAAGCTTTGATTTTTTTCATCAATAAAATGAAGGAGTTGGATAAAACCATCTCTCAATATTTCACTCAATTTCAATTCTCAAATTGAAATTATTTCAGCAGTACTTCCTTCCTACAGCACCTTGTTCATAAGACTAATCTTGGCCTCATTATTTAGACTGGAACTTTTTCAGTATTAAAGTATTACTGCTATGTTTGCTCCTTGGCACAAAGGATATGGTGTCACTAATGTTAATCATTGTAATAATACCACTGCCATTTTGAATATGCTTAACAGGTAACAAAAGCTCTATATATATTATCTCAAGAAATATATCAATCCTATGAAGTGTGTATTATCCCAGTTTTTCATATTAGAAAAGCTAAAGTTCAGAATTTAAACAAATTGCCCCAAATGCAAGCTAAAGTCACACCATTAATAAGCCATCCTATTTTCAGAACCCCAGGACACATTTTTACACTCCAGTTCACAGGGCAGAACTGTCAGGTTAGCGGGAGGCATGGATGAGTTCATCTATGACATGTATGCATTTTTCAAAATCTGCACATAAATTCACCATGAACTCATTTCCTCCTGCCAAAGAAAGCCCCTTACAAAGAAAGATAAGTTTGTAATTTTCCACACCATTTTCATGGTAAATGAAAACATGCACAGGTAGATTCAAAATAGTATTTCTAGAACCAATGATACAGAACATCAATAATAAAGATGGAATCTTTGCATTCAGGTAGCTGACAACAAAATTAATTACTGTTGAAAATTTAGACATTCATATTTTACATTCTAGAAGGAAAGAAACAAAATATTTGTGAGCATAGTTTCACTTACAGCTCATAAATATTAATGGAGAAGTGAAAATAAGCTAAATATGTATATATGTACAGCTGCTGCTAAGTCTCTTCAGTCGTGTCCGACTCTGTGCGACCCCATAGACAGCAGCCCACCAGGCTCCCCCGTCCCTGGGATTCTCCAGGCAAGAACACTGGAGTGGGTTGCCATTTCCTTCTCCAATATATGTACAACAGGGTACAATAAATTTAAATTTCCTCTTCCTTGAAAAGACGACTGCTTAAAAAATACATATATTGTTGTTGCCAGTATGTGATGTCTCTTATCAAAAGGAAAACCAAGCATACAGTAAATTACACGAAAAACTGCCAATCAGCATATCAAAAACTCGTATTTTAACTACCTACTTCAATATACTCAGCCCATGAACCATGAAGTTTTCTGACCTGTCCAGTGGGGACAAACACTATTCCTGACATGAATGAGCACTGGACGCTATCATATCTAGTTCTTTTGGGTGGAACTTATCTTGATTTGGGGCAGTTTTCTCATTGCATGTATGCATCATTACTCAGATGATTTGTCAAACGGGGTCCTTTGCAGGATTAGAAAACTAGATTATTTCGACTACAGCATTTCTGTAGTAATGTCTGTCTAATGCTGTCGACATAATACTACAGCATTAAGGATGCCTTATTTAAAAGGTTGGGGACCGCTGCTTTGTTTCATAGATTGCAATTAGCAACCTATGGATCACATATATCCAGATGCTGTACCCTGTTTCACATGTTCTATGTTGGCTCTGACACTATTTTATTTTGTTCTGCTAACCAATTGAATTCAAAGTTCCAGACTGTCTATTCTAGTCAAGAAGGAGTAAGAGGGACTAGAGATACACTCTCACATGAAAAGTCAAAAAGTGAGCAAAATATTTGAAACATTATTTTTCAATATACTGAAGATTTGTCAACAGTGATTGCAAGAAGACCAAAAAAAGAAAAAAATTAACAAGGTGAACCTCACCATTACTTCAGCTAACTTCCCTGACGGAATTTCCAGGCCCCTGTACAAAGACAGGAAAGCCAGGTGGAGTCCACTGGACTCTCTGAGTTAGAAAGACAGGGCTGAAAACCTGAGGAAACCAAAGCAGTTAGAAGTCACAGGGCATACTATCAAAAAGAAGAGAACTGAACTGAAAAAAACCAAAAACAAAAACAACTTCCAATCTGCTATAGGCTCATCTTGAGCAGTCAGTTGAGTAACAAGTGCATGCATGTGGTAAAACGACCCAAGGCCAGGTTAGAAGCCATCCTCAGAATGATTAGATGTCACAATGCCCAGCACTCACCAAGGCCAGAAGTAGTGCTTATGTCTACTGCACAGATAAGAAAAGTTTATCATTCATGAGTCAGTTGGCAGAGGATACGGCAAAGTCTTGCTTCAGCACTGAGGAGTAATTAGCCTGAAGTTGAGTGCTGTTTCATTTCCACTTAATAAATTTTGAAAGCAAGACCTAAAGAACTAAAGGGTTTCCATGTAACTTAACTACATCTCAGAACAGAGCTCAGGAATATTTAGAGGATGTTAAAAGTATTCAGCAACCAACAAGGTAATTTTCACAAAGTCTGTTATTCAATTTAAACCATCAGGCACAGGAAGTGGCAGAAAAACATGACACAAAACAAGGGGAAAACAATATCAATCAAAACGAACCAAGGATGGACACAGATGATAGAATTGGCAGTTAAGGGCATTAAAATAACTGTCATAATAAGTGCATGAATCAGAAAGTTAAGTACAGAAGGACAGTATCAGAGGAATGGGAAGACAAGCCACAGATAGGGAGAAAGTATTTTTAAGACATACATGTGATGAAAGTCTAGTATCCAAAATATTCAAGGAAATAATAAAATTCAATAATAATACACAACTTGATTTAAAATTGGGCCAAAAACCTTGACACCTCATTAAAGAAAATAACAAGGATGGCAAAAAAAGCAAATTAAAAGATATCCCATAAAGTATGTCTTAAATGAAAATCACGGTATTAATAAAACAAACAGCAAAGTATCACTACACACCCATCGGAACAACCAAAATTAAAAATGCAGAGAGGATATGGAGCAAGAACTATTACTGACTGCTGGTGAGAATGCAAAATGGTATATCCACTTTAGAAGACAGTTTGTCAGTTTCTTACTGCACTAAACATACTCTTATCATATGATCAAGCAATCATACTCCTTGGCATTTACTCTAAGGAACAGAAAACTTATGACAACATAAAAACCTACATTATTTATAGCAGCTTTATTCACAATGGTTAAAACTTGGAACTAACCAAGATTTTCTTCAGTAGGTGAATGGATAAATTCAAGATAATATTATTCTAGTACATCAAGACAAATATTACTCAGTGCTAAAAAAGAAATGAGTTATCAAACCATGAAAAAAAACACAGAACTTTAAATGTATATTAATAAATGAAAAAAAGTCAATCTGGAAAGGATACATATTGTATAACTCAAAATAATAGGACCTCCTAGAATAGGCAAAATTTTGGAGACAGTAAAAGATGACTGAGCGACTGAACTGAACTGAACTGAACTGAAAAGATCAGTAGTTGTCAAGAACTGGTGGAGTGAGGAGTAATGAACAGGCGATGAGCAGAGGATTTTTAAGGTGGTGAAAATAGTGTGTATGATATATAATGATGAATACTGTTATTATACATTTGTCCAAATATATAGAATATAAACACTATGAGAAATTTTATGTCTCCTATGAATTTTGAGTAATTATCTTGTGCCAGTGTAGGTTTATCAATAGTAACAATACACCCACACTCTGTTGGGAGATGGTAATAATAGAGGGAGGCTATGCATGTGTAGGAGTAGAAGGCATATTGGGAAATCCCTACATGGGCTCTTCAATTTTCCTATGAACTTCACCTCCTCCAAGTACATCTTAATTTTTAAAACAGTTAAGTAGAGTTGCTGAAGATGCAAAGACTCAATCTGAACTTCCTGATATGGAAACTAAAACATCTAAGATGAAAAATACAGTAGCTTGGATTAAGAGTAGATTAGACATTACAGAAGAAGTCACAGCAACAGAAATAATTCAAAGGAAACCCAGAGAAAGGAAAGGGACTGGGCAGGGTGGGGGTTGGGTAGAGCATCCATGGTCTGTGGGACAACTTCAAGAGGCTTTATATATGTGTAAGTGAAACCTCCAGAAGACAGAAGCAGAAAGAATATTTGAAGAAATAATGGCCAAACTTTTTCCAAATTTAAAGTAAACTTCAGACTCATAGGCTCAAGTAGCTCAATAAACCCTAAGCACCAGAAACACAAAGAAAATTAAACCATGGCACACCATAATCAATTGTACAGGTGAGTAAAGAAAACAAAACTTCAAAAGCAATCATGGGTGTGGGGGATAACATGTACAGAGGAACAAAGAAGACAACAGATTTCTCATGAAAAATAAGAAAGCAACAAAAACACGAAGACAATGGAACAATATTGTCCAAGTATATTTTTCAAAATGACATTTAGAATCAAACAATCATCTCAATATGCAGTAAAAGCTTAGACAAAATGCAATATTGACTTCTGATCAAAACTCTTAGCCTACTGGAAGTAGAAGATTGCTGTCTTAAGTGGAAAAATGGCACCTATAAGTACACAGGTAATATCAGAGTTAATCAAGAAAGGAACCGCTTCCCTCTATCAAGAACAAAGCCAGGATGTCTGCTTTTATAATTTTTACTTGGCATTATACTGGAAATCTTAAACCAAGGGAATAAAGCAATCAAAACCATCCTAGGCTTCCCTTTGTATGGAAAAAGTGATGTTGATTAAAACATACCACGGAAATAATTAAAAGGTTCTAAAATATATAAAATAACTTTGAAAAAAGAAAAAGTTGGACAACTAGGACTACCTGATATTAAGACTTCATTTATTACAAAGTAAAGCTTTATGATATACTGCATGATATACTGTATATCAAGACTGTATGATATACTGTATAACATAGGAAACTCTACTTAATGCTCTATAATGACTTACATGGGAAAAGAAGTGTTGATATATGTATATGTATAACTGATTCACTTTGCTGGTTTTGAACTTTCAGATTTTCAGTTTCTCCTACAAAATGAAGCTCTAGCTGCAGTGCACCTACAAGACTGCATGGCAAGGAGATGTTTCTTGCTCGTGAGTCACTTGCTCTCAAGTTTGCCACAGTGCCTTTCCCTCTCCTTTATGGTCCTTACCCTGCTTTATTCACTTACTTGACTGCCTTAGGAATAAGAATTTTTGACTATGAATCAATTTATCTTCTGTTAATAAACAAAGAGATAGTAAAATTGTTTCTCTCAGTAGTTTGAAGGGAGAAGTCACAGAAAGCTCTTAACACTCTCACTGGTACCCTCTGTTATTGAGTCCCAACTCATTTTCCACACTTTTTTCTTAATACTTCCTAAGCCAATATACACATGAAACTCTTATTTCATATACACTATTTCCCACATTCCCAAACAATCTGTATATGTTGTGTTTGCTTACTTAGCATGTAAAGGAGATCCATGTTTAAACCATTAACAAAGAAAGAAGGAAACAGAAAAGCATCGTTTACTTTTAAACTCATAGATTGGGATTTTCATTTCCAACAAATGGTAACTGGAAGTCATCTTATCTCTCTCCAAGAAGGAATGACAGAAAGAAAAGAACCTTTGACAGAAAAATGATTCCTTGCCATTTGGTACAGGATATAAAAGGTTTAAAAATAAATGACCCACAAAAAATGAGAGGTTCGAAAAGTTATCATCAACCATTTCATCAGTATAGGCTGGTATGGGTATGATAAGCCATGTGACGCTCAAAATCTTTCTACTGTTTTCAGTCATAAATCTTCAGATGTCAAGATATTGCTGAATCAAGCCTATAAATTCCTCACTATACTGGGTCAACTCAAGTTACAGATCATGTTGTAATCATTTTTTTTTTTTCCTCCTGCAAACTAACCCCAGCTGTGCCACCTTTTTTGTTTGTAATACTATTATTTTTATTCACTTTCTTCTCAAGATGAGGAACAAATAATAAGAGTATTAAATAAGTTCACAATATCAGTTCACAACATCTTTTTATAATTCCTTCATAGATACAATTAAAACATGAGATAATTATTGCTTGTATATTTTGCATGCTTGTAAATTTATCCTCAAATATTTCAATATTTTAATAGTTTTCCATTATATACTTACAAATAAAACTTTTCATCCCACACTGGATTCAAGTTTCCAAAAATGGTTTTAGTCCTTCTTTTGTTCTTTCCGACTTGAACTGTAACATACGGGTCACTAGACCCTGTTTTGTCTTTTGCCTGCAAGCCTTGTGCAGAAACCACTGAAACAAACCAAATTCCATCTTTTAGTATAAGTATTTTTGCAGAAACAAAAAACTGATAATGAAGGAAACATTTTCTATTACTTTGTCCTTTGCGTTTGCAGACACATCCCCATGGCTTTCACTCTCATGAACAGCAGGATTTAACAAAATGTTTAGTGAAAGAATGAATCACGCAACATTCAAATCTTTCTTTGACTAATATTTCCTTCTGCCTATAATGAACAGTAGCTGCAGACATACATCTACATATATTCCTTATCTATATACTCATATGTCACTGCATGCATGTATAGACAAATGAGAATGCACAAACATTAAGCCGATTAATTCAGTAAATATTTTGAATTATCCAGTGTAGTTCAAAGTCTGTGACTTAAAATGTGTTTGTGTATATGAGTGTACCGTCAGTATTAAAGAAAAGCTTCTTAATTTTGCCTTTTGAATACAATATGAGTGAGTTAAGAGGCTTGGTAAATATTAACATGATAACCTATGCAGCTGCTGTTACTATAACGAGCAACTTCAGAAGTTCAAATTACTAGACATCACTATACTCAAATTGCATTGAGTCAAGGATCAAATGGATAAGGGGTATTGACCCAGGAGTAAGTAAAATGATATTTGTCTTCTCATTAAGAAAAACTGACTAAAGAGATTATTGGCTACTTTTGTCATTTATCAGTGTCAGGCAGCAATAAAACTAATCTCTTGTAAACTGCAGGGTATTGACAAATATATTATAAAACAGAACTTTCTTCCTCTCGAAGAGCTTTTGATTAGAATGAGACATGGACTGAAATGACTTCAATTATCTGCCATACCTTTTAGAAATTTGAAGTTTTAATTAAACTTCAAAGTTGACAAGACTGAAAAAATCTATTTATTTTGCCTATAACAATTATTAGCAGTGATTTCTAACATATATAAAAATCTCAAAGCAGAATAAAATTTTTCAAAAAGACTTATTTTTACCTGTAATGGTTATTTTTGCTGACCACTTAGATGTCCCATCCAGTACACTCTGTTTGGCTGCCTTTGTGTACTGCACAAAATCTTCTTTAGAAATCTGAAACATTTCCTGAATTACTTCAAACACCTCTGGCCTGTTTGTCTCCCTGATCTTCATTCTTTCTTTCATGGCTGTAATAATGGTTTGAGTCTTATCTTCTGCACCATGCTTAGAACTCTTTTCTGCTGCTCCTATAATAGAAAAATTGATGATGATGTAAAGACACACGAAGCTCTTTTTCATAGACCAAGAGAAGGAGGGTCAGAAAAAAAGGAATAACATGAGAATGAATGAATGCTTTAATTCTCAGGAGTCAGGGTAGCTTTTTCAGAAAATATCAGGAGAATAAGCACCATGCTGAGATTCAGAATGACTAGCCCTTATGCTACTGTAGGTAATGGACATCCAGGATCCCAGGGATTTTTTAGTTGTATTACTGAACTGAGTCACAGCTGTGCAAATATTTGATTTGAATTTTTAAAAACAACTTTCAAAACCAAAGGAACACACAGAATTAAATGTGTTACATACCACACATATTTACTCACTGGGTGACCAAGACAAAATTGAGAAACAGATACATATGGCAAATGTCACTCAGAAATCAACATTTCAAATACTTGCATTCACCTAAAGTGCCCAGTTATTTTTAATTCATGAAATTTATCATAATTAAAAGCTTACATTTTTCCTTGCAAAATGAAAACTACCACTATCCATTAGATTGAAACATAGGGTGAGATTTTACTTGGAATGAAGGTGATTCTATTTAAAAAGGATTCAGAAACCACTGGGCTGCACCATCCCCACATCATGGGCCACAGACATGAACTCTCATTCTATGATACGGCCACAGTTTTAAACAGGCTGAATTTTCACTTTCTACTCAAAAAGTAATTTTTTTACTGCTAGGACATTATTTGTTATGATTGGTCTCAATCTGCTGGGCTATATACTATCTTTGTGTTATAAATTCTTGTTAACAAATCCTGACAGTGAAGAATTTCCAAAAGGCAATCTTTGAGTTCCTCAGCTTCTCCAACCACCAGCCTGATAGTCTCAACGCTCTGTGTGGCCTCTGGGTTGCTCTGTATTCCACGAGCAAACAGTGGGCCTTGATTCTGACTCTCAAGGTTCCTTACTGAGTGTGAAGTAGGAAAGTAAAAGACCAAGAATCAGGGTCCAGAGGGACTGTTGCTGCTGAAACCAAACACTTTTTGGTACAGAAGTAACTGAGATATAACAAAAAGAATATTGTGGCTATAGGTAATTGACTTCAGTCGCTCAGCTGTGTCCGATTCTTTGTGACCCCATGAATTGTAGCACGCCAGGCCTCCCTGTCCATCACCAACTCCCGGAGTTCAACCAAACTCATGTCCATCGAGTTGGTGATGCCATCCAGACATCTCATCCTCTGTCATCCCCTTCTCCTCCTGCCCACAATCCCTCCCAGGATCAGAGTCTTTTCCAATGAGTCAGCTCTTCGCATGAGGTGGCCAAAGTACTGGAGTTTCAGGTTTAGCATCATCCCTCCAAAGAAATCCCAGGGCTGATCTCCTTCAGAATGGACTGGTTGGATCTCCTTGCAATCCAAGGGACTCTCAAGAGTCTTCTCCAACACCACACTTCAAAAGCATCAATTCTTTGGCATTCAGCTTTCTTTATAGTCCAACTCTCACATCCATACATGACCACTGGAAAACCATAGCCTTGACTAGATGCACCTTTGTTGGCAAAGCAATGTCTCTGCTTTTCAATATGCTATCTAGGTTGGTCATAACTTTCCTTCCAAGGAGTAAGCGTCTTTTAATTTCATGGCTGGAATCACCATCTGAAGTGACCTTGGAGCCCCAAAAAATAATCATTCCAATTTTTATCTCCATGACTATAAATACTGCCAAACTTGTATTATATTTTTTGAAATACTGTCTTTATGAAATAGGCATACTAATAGCTCATTAAATTATTTAGAGATTGAATGTGATGATTTATCTACACAAGTCCAACCACAAAGGATAGCTTCATTAATGTTCTTTGAATTTACTTCTGTAAATGTTATGCACCTGATTTAAACATGGAAACTAAAACTAAAAGGGAAGGTCAACTATGAACTTTCCTTATAATAAAATCATATAAAATTTAACATCAGTATTTTAGCGAACATTCTCATTATTTGGAATTATAACTTTTGTTTTCTAGAGCGGAAAAAATGCATTCGTAGTAATCAAGATGTAATTAAAGTATGGTAAAAGAGATGCATATTCTATTGGTAGAAAGAGCAGTTTCCCTTTCTTTATATATTTTTTAACCTTTGAGAATTTAAACCACATATTTAAAAAAGAATACTAAAAATTAACATATTCCATTTAAGATATAATTTGAAGGGACATTCTTAATGCCATAGTGATCTGTTAAGACATGCCCCAGAATAACTACACATTTATGAATTATGTATCTTTAGCATTCTTGTGATTTGTTAATAATGGCTTGGTTCCACAGAGTATAATTCTCACAGAGCAAAATTAGCATAGGCTAGACTACATAGTTGCAACTCCCCAAAAGAGATATTTTACTTCAAGTATTAGAATAATCATTAAATAGAAAAAAAACAACAGTGACTTGAAAAAGTCACCTGCAAGATTCAAAGTGCCTCAAAAGTTTGGTTTTAAAGGTGATTTGAAGAACGTCCAAAGGGTTAGAAGCATCATTAAAATATTAGCTTCCCCCAACATTTTATTTCTAAACAACTATGCTTGTTATGTCTATTAATGCCCTCAAAGCTCTAGAAAAGCATGTTAAAGTCCTCAAAAGTTAAATGCATTAACTTTGGGGTTATTTTTCTTATTCAGGCAGAGCCAATTGAATAATAATAAATGTTCATAATAAATGTTCATCCCAATAATAATTACCAAATTCAAGGCTCGAATGTCAAGAGAATTTTCTTCCTAAGAAATCAAACTTCTGTATTTAACAACCACTACTTAAATTCTCTTGAAGAATCAATTAGAAAAGCTTGACAATTAACTTTGAAATAATTCACCAATGCTCTTGATGCTGGAGTAGAATATCTACTCTAATATGTACAGACAACAGACAGACCCATAAATTGCAAAATCACCAATCTGGGAGAGCAAATTAGTAGAGACTTATGTTTGAGCCTTTTATCTATTATTTCTAGAAAAGACACATAGCTTTTATGCTTTTGATCTGAAAAATGATTCAACTTCGATTTAGTTCAGGGATACAGAGCAATTCATAATTTTTGTAACTCATCTACAATGACTTTTCATTGCCCCATCATTTATTGAACCCACATATCTCATCTTATTTTCCTAATGAAACTATTTCTTAAATAAATTTCCAGCTCTTTGGTTTATTGGTTTATTCTTTTCCTTTGGGCTTATTCTGTTTATCTCAAAGTCATCAGAGATAAACAGATTTGTATTCATATGAGTCTTCCTTCAAAGTATGTGGTAGAAGATCCAGCAGCTTCACTGAAATACAGTAATAAATCAACCAGAGATCAACAATAAAGATCAAAAGAGATATTACACAATGAAAGCACTTTGTAAAGTGTAATACATTATCCAAATGGAACTCATCTTTGTTACTTTTAAAAACGCTTAATTGACAGATCAGAAAATGCGATTATGCACAAGACTGCACAACCTTAGACAGAGGCAGGCTTATCTCACATGATGCCCTTACACCTAATTTAATGGAACAAAGCCAATTAGCTAGAAACCTTCATTTTTCTTTCATTTTTATTCATTACTCAAAGCATCTAAATTTCATATGAAAGTAACAGTTTCATCATTTTTATACGGTGATTTATAATTTCAGTTTTCCTTACAAATAATTACCTATATGTATGTGATAAATGCATCATCCCACCTTGGCCCCAGTCTCTTCTCTTTCCTATTTTTTCAACAGCTGTTCTAAAACATTCTCCCTCTCCATTACTCTCTACTCTCAGCATACGATATTATCTTTTCTTTAAAAGAAATCCTGGCTTTCTAAATTCAGTGGTCACATTTTCTTCCCTCCTCCATGAAAAAACAACAACAACAACAAAAGTCAAACTTGATTTATAGCATTTGCAGATTTCTGTGCTGTAAATATTCCTAACATGGCTGATTTCAAGCAACTGCCTCACAGAATTCTTCAATATTTATCAACCGACAATGATTCAACTACTTCCGTCAGTATTGGTTTTATCCTAGTCTTTAAGGCCAACTTCAGTTAAATGTGTATTCCAAGTATCTAGTACACTGCTTGGAAAATAAGATACATTCAATAAAGACAAAATATTTATTGGGTGAATCTAAAAGAAAACGATTACTATATTTGACTATTCAATTTGGCCCTGGGTTTAATTGAATGTGCTATAAACTTTTTGCACACTGTGACCATAAGGCCAAAAATACTGGAAGAAACAAGAATGAGTTGCTATTAAAATGTCAGACATTCTTTGTCATATCTTATGAAGAGACAAAATACACTGGGTTCTTAGCTTCAGATTTGGGATTTTCAGAAGACAAATGTGTGTCCACCATTATAAAAGCAGAATTTGGTCGGCATATGTACTTCATGCACTTAATAACATAAAGCAAGTGCATAAGTTTACTTTTTTGTAAATCAAGAAAACTACTTTTAAATAAGACCAAAGAGCATAGCACTCATGGTGCTGTGGTTACAGAAGACGACAGCCTTCTGTTTAAATTCTGATTTGCCACTTATGATCTGAACTTGGGCTAGTTGATTCTTTCTGTAAGCATCTGAGAAAAAGAAGGAAATGATATCACTGTTTTCCTTTACAGGGTCATTGTAAGGATTAAACGAGATACTGATATAGTTTCAATACTAATAATTGAATAAGCATAGGGATTTTCAGGACAAAGGTGAGGGTATAGCATTTATTAAAGAATTTCACATTAACAAGAAATTTTAGGGTTTTGCACTTCACCTGACCCATGAAGCAGCTCCTTGAAAACTTTGCCCTGGACAGTATCATGCTCAGCATCTGCCAAGGCTAAATTCTCTATAACTGTTCACTAGATTGGAGTCCAAAGACAACAGAGTTCAAAGAGACTGTAGAAAATAATAATGATAACAAGAATTTTAATAGTCATTTATTATTAACATCCATTAACCCTTTACCTGCATTTGAAGCTGATGAACCCAGAGTGCAAGTGGTTAATAACCCTGCACTCAGGATCTGATACTGAGCCATGTGTTTATCAGTGTCTAATCTGATAAACTTTACTGCTTTTACTGTCTTTACCAGTAAAATCATGTAGGTGGATCTGCTTTTGATGTCCCTGCTTTCTTTCCTCTCCCATGAAATCACATAGGTGGGCATGTAGTTGGCACTTCCTACCCTTTCCCTTTAGCTGCTTTAACAACCAAGATAATCTTAACCCTCCTCTTCTACCATGCCTTCAATCTTTCAAGGAACAGCCCTGCGACTCCCCCATCTTTAAGTCAGCCACCTCCTTTTCCTTGTAAGATCAAAGCCACACACTCCGCATGATTTCTCCCACACAACAAAGGACTGATGTTTAACAGGAGGGTAACTGGAGGAGCACAGATCCAGCCTAGCATCATCTCCCACCCCTGGAGGTGGGGAATGTGGGCTGGGAGCCCCCTTTCCAGGAACTGCCACCTTCTATAAAATGACTTCACTGTCATTAAACCTACAGCTCCAAACAAACAGAAGCAACCATTCCTGCCCTCTCCACTAGACGAACCCCACCAGATTCCACCATCCCATTTTTAGTAAATGCAATCTTTTAGAAGAAGTTTAGAAACATTCGCGTCTCAAAATCCTCCATAAAATCAGGAATGCACTCACAGTTGTGTATCAAAACTGCATCTCATGAGCACTATTTAGATATTTGCTTTCTCAAGATTTCCCAATCACTTCAGAGTCTAAAACTATTTATAGGGATTAAAGGAACAAATAAACTGTAAAAAAAGAAAAAAGTGGGGAAACTTAAAAATCATTTTTACTGTGTAAGAGAAAAAGAAGGGAGCAAGGAAGAGAGAGGAAGAAGACAGAACTTTTTGGTCTCACCACTTAGATACATAGATTACTTCAAATCCTTTTCAAAAAGAGAAAGAAAGAAAATGAATAGAAGCAAAAAATTAAACAAGATTAAAAAAATTTCTTTTTCTCTATTTTTAAATAGCCTCTGACATCTAGAAATTTGGCTCACACAACTGGTTCACACTGTGGCTGGAAGCTGTCCCAGTGCTCACCACTAGACCATCTTGCTCTCCAGCTGGGTGTAAGGACTCTCACAGGTCACCAACCTTGCACATGGTCCCTCTTAAAACAAAACAAATAAGACCACTCTGTAAGTTTTTCTAAGCAGTTGAAAACCACGTTCACCATGTGACCACAAAATACCAAACATCCTCCTCCACATATGAGTGACTACTGCTTCTTTACTAAATTCAGCTATTAGTCTCTGCTTTCTTACAGATAAGATTTCTTTCTTTTATGTACACAATAACAGGATTGTCCTCACTATAAGGCAACACCTGATCCAGAGAAATCCTCTCTTTTTAATACTCTCTTACTGAGATGCCCTGTGGTTCACCCTGGTGTGCATTCTCCATTGAAGCCATGGGTAATAAACTGAACTTTTAAAACTACAGGAGTGTTCTCAGTGATCTTTAACTGGAGAGCATTGACAAGTATTATTAATCCTTTTCACATATACGGAAAATGGTACTCAGAGAGGTTTTAGAAAACTCTTACTAGTGACAGGATTAGAAGCCAGATCTTTCTCAAGTAGTTCAGGACTCCAAAAATATATATATAGGTTGATAGCCTTTTTTCTTAGGTTACATAGAATATTTCTGTTACATTGCTGCTGCTGCTAAATTGCTTCAGTCGTGTCCAACTCTGTGTGACCCCATAGACGGCAATCCACCAGGCTCTTCTGTCCCTGGGATTCTCCAAGCAAGAATACTGGAGTGGGTTGCCATTTCCTTCTCCAATGCACGGACGTGAAAAAGTGAAAGTGAAGGCAGTCAGTTGTGTCCAACTCTTCGAGACCCCATGGACTGTAGCCTACCAGGCTCCTCTATCCATGGGATTTTCCAGGCAGGAGTACTGGAGTGGGCTCCCATTGCCTTCTCTATTTGTTACATTAAGTGAGGCATATTCACCCTTTTTGTACCCCCACGTACCCTGAAAATGATCCATTATGAGGTTATTCCTTTGGATTAAGAAACTGATCAATGTATTAAAGTAACTTAACTACTGATTCCACTTTTATCCAAATTATCTTATCAAATCATGTTCTACTTAGTATTGAAAAGTCAGTGTAGTGAGTATGTTGTGGCTGGAGATAGAGACAATGGAGAGTGGGTGAACCTCAAGCTCGGTGGGTTGGCCATAGAGGGAAGTCTTAGGGAGTCATCCTGAAGAGAAGGCCTAGGAAGCCAAGGTCTGGGCATCATAGATCGTCTAAAAGATAGGGAGAGGAGGAAAGCACTAGAAATAAAATTCAACAACTTTCCATTTCCCTCTCTAGGGGTCCATTTTGCATGTTTCTTTATAATTAGGAAAGATCACTAGGCTAGGAGTTCAGAGACCATAGTTGTAACCCTACCTATGTTATTCATTTGTTTTGTTTTGTTTTATAAGATACTGAGCTGTCTGCACTAAGTAAAATCAGTAGCTTGGATTCTTCCAATTCATGGATCTCAAAGGCTTCCCTAATGATCTATGGTTCTGTGGAAGAATGATCTCTTAACTATTTCATGCTATTTCTAAGTGTGCTCTCAGGTCTTTATTTGTTGCTTCCCAACATTTATTATGTAGTTAGCTGTGCTTACACGTGTGCTAAATTATGGGGAAACAAAGACTGGTCTCCACCCTAAAGCAGCAAATACAAAGCTTCCTGCTGCTGCTGCTGCTGCTAAGTCGCTTCAATCGTGTCCGACTCTGTGCGGCCCCATAGACAGCAGTCCACCAGGCTCCACCGTCCCTGGGATTCTCCAGGCAAGAACACTGGAGTGGGTTGCCATTTCCTTCTCCAGTGCATGAAAGTGAAAAGTGAAAGTGAAGTCACTCAGTCATGTCCAACTCTCAGCGATCCCATGGACTGCAGCCTCCCAGGCTCCTCCGTCCATGGGAGTTTCCAGGCAAGAGTACTGGAGTGGGGTGCCATTGCCTTCTCCACAAAGCTTCCTAAGTACTGATTATGTAAACATACTTTGCATAATTGTTATTGACAAAGCAAAATGTCAAAAGTTTCCAAGATATGTGTTCACATTTATTTACCTAAGTTGTAGAAAATATGTCTGAGACCAGAGACAACACTGATAACATTTTTTTCTAGATCTGAAAGCCCAGAATAAAGCTCCCACCCACAGTAGCTGTTCATATGTTATACAAATAACATATCTCTTAAGATAGCATGGTTGCAATATGTGGTAACACAAATACTAAAAAAAAAAAAAGAGTAGTTTGCAGACAGGAATGCACTAGCCAGATTTTGTGAATGTTATGAATTCACAATGGCTAAGCATTAGTGCACATAAGCTTAACATAACGTTAGTGGGAAACACTGAACAAAATAATACATCTCACAAGATGCTGCTTTTGTGAACTCTTGATGAAATGCTTTCTCTTTTTATGCAGATACTTGAAATTTCTAGTTAGGAACTAAAACTAGGTAGAATGTTTTTTTCAGTGGGACTCTGGGATTTCTTTTTTGGAGATGTGTAAGAAAGCACTGGCCAACTGGATTAGGCTTCATGGTTACTTGCATATTTTTCTGATTCTGAAGTTTTTTTTTCTACTTTAAAAAGATAATCAAAGGAAATTTTTTATGCATGATATCTCTTTTACATATGTCTCACTCCGCATACAACCTCATCCCAACCAACATACACTTCTTTATTTCACGTATTCCTAGTTTAAAACTGCCACCATAACTATTTGGACTTGGTCCTTATGGGTTACGTTGATATCCTTCAGGGTGACACCTCCTAGAATAATAGAAATAAAAACAAAAACAAACTAATGGGACCTAATTAAACTTAAAAGCTTTTGCAGAGCAAAGGAAATAATAGAAAAGATTAAGTGACAACACTCAGAATGGAAGAAAACAATTGCAAATGAAACAACTGACAAAGGATTAATCTACAGAATATATTAGTGGCTCATACATCTCAATATCAAGAAAAAAAAAGCCCAATCAAAAAATGGGCAGAAAACCTAAACAGACGTTTCTCCAAAGAAGATATACAGATGGCCAATAAACACATAAAAAAGAGGCTCAACATCACTAATTATTAGAGAAATGAAAATCAAAACTACAATAAGGTATCAGCTCATATCAGTCATAATCACCATCATCAAATAATCTACAAACAATAAATGCTGGAGAGGTTGCAGAGAAAAGGGAAACCTCCTACACCGTTGATGGGAATGTAAACTAATACAACTATTGTGGAGAACAGTATGGAGAGTCCTTAAAAAACTAGGGAAAAAATCTAGCATATGACCCAGCAACTCCACTACTGGGCATATAGCATAAGAAAATCACAATCCAAATATACACACATATATACACACATACATACACATATACTTATATGTATCCCAGTGAGCACTGCAGCACTATTTACAATAGCCAGCACATGGAAGCAACCCTGATGTCCACCGAAAGATGAATGGGTAAAGAAGATGTGGTACACATGCACAATGGAATATTACTCAGCCATGATAAAGAACTAACGTGAATCAGTTCTAGTGAGATGACTGAACCTAGAACCTGTTATACAGAGTGAAGAAAATCAGGAACAGAAAAACAAATAGAAAATTCTGCAAAACAACTTCTGAATGCTGGCGGAAGACACCAGGCACCCAGAAAGGCAGCCCATTCTCTTTGAAAGGAGGTAGGACAAAATATAAAAGATAAAAAGAGAGACAAAAGAGTTAGGGACAGAGACCCATCCCAGGGAGGGAGTCGTGAAAGAGGATAAGTTTCCAAACACCAGGAAACTGGCGGGTCTGTGGGGAGGGCACTGTTGTCTCAGAGGGCAACATAACTGGGAGAAAAAACAAAAACAAAAAACCACAGATTATGCACCTAACCACAACTCCCAGTGGAGAAGTAGCAGCAAGCAGGGGCTGAAGAGGGAGATACAGGCTGCATGCTTAGGGTAAGGAACAGGGCTGAATGCCCTGAGGACAATCTGAGAGAGCTAACATGAGATAGCAACCCAAACTGTGGGATAACCGGGGGGAGGGCCGAGGGGGGGGGTGCCGAGAGAAAGAGAGAACTTTCCCTAGAAAAGCTATAAGGCACAACCTGGCCTGCTTACAGAACAAAGGACCAAGTGCATACCAGAGGAGAGCTAGCCAGCTGCATGCTGGCCCCTTCCCCTGCTGGAAGCAGAGAGGCAGTCAGGTGACAGCCAGAGCCAGAAAGAGGGGCAATCTCGGCCCCAGAGATGGCATCCTCCACCAAACTGTGAGCGGGTTCCCAGTTGCTAACCAAGACTTCCTGGGATCCTGGACGGTTGACATGGGCCAAGAGGGTCTCAGTCAGAGATCAGCTCCCTAAAGGAGACACATGGCACACCTGAGATGGTGCTTCAGCTGTGCACCCAGGAAACCAAGGGGCTGGGACCAGGGAGGCAATAAGATGCACCACCCACCTGGGAAGAGTGTGCTAAACAAACACCTGGTCACCTGCGCTACTTGGACCTGGGAAGGGCACAAAATGCAGGCCCAACCAAGTCTGTGCCTTTGTGGAGTACCTGAGAACCTGAACCTGAGTGGCTTAGACTTGGGAAGTACACGAAACCCAAGGCCCACTTAGGACAGTTCCCCTGCAGAGAAGCCTGGAGCCTGAGCAGTATAAACTGGGAAAGCACACACGCCATGCATGGGGGCAAACCCAGCGTGGCCCAGACACCTCAAGCACTCCCCACACACACCAGTGATACTTGTTTGCAATGTTCCTCCCTTCACACAGCACAACTGAACAAGTGAGCCTAAATAAGTGACCACCTTCACCCCCTTGTGTCAGGGCGTAAGTTAGATACTGAAGAGACTTGCAAACAGAGGAAGCCAAAATAAACAAAGACGGAGCCACTTTGGAAGTGACAGATGCAATATATTAAAACCCTGTAGTTAGTTAGCACGTTGGAAGGGGCCTATAGACCTTGAGAAGAAGTGTAAGCTGGAACAAGGAACTATCTGAAACTGAACTGACCCCACACTGCCCTCAAAAGCTCCAGAGAAATTCCTAGATATGTTTTATTATCATTTTTTAATTTAAAATTTTAAGTTCTTTATTACTCCTTTAATTTTCATTTTTATAACCTACTATTACCTTGCAAAAATAAAGACCCTATTTTAAAGCAATTTTCATATATATATTCTTATAATCTTTGTGATTTTTTTTAATATTGTATTTTTGAGAGTCTAACCTCTACTCTAGATTTTTAATCTTTGCTTTTTGATTCAGTTCAGTCGCTCAGTCATGTCCAACTCTTTGCGATCCCATGAACTGCAGCACGCCAGGCCTCCCTGTCCATCACCAACTCCTGGAGTTCACTCAGACTCATGTCCAGTGAGTCAGTGATGCCATTCAGCCGTCTCATCCTTTGTCGTCCCCTTCTCCTCCTGCCCCCAATCCCTCCCAGCATCAGAGTCTACGTGTTATCAATTTTGTACCTTTAAGAATCCAATCTTCAGTAGCCATTTTTACTTAGGAGTGTGATTACTGTCTTGATTGCTCTCTCCCCCTTTTGACTCTCCTTTTTTTCCCCCAGGTCACCTCTATCTCCTCCCTTCCCCTTCTCTTCTCTGCTCAACTCTGTGAATCATTTTGGGTGTTCTGGGCTGTGGAGAACATTTAGGGAACTAATTACTGGCTAGATCTGTCTCTATCCCTTTGACTCCCCCTCTTCTCCTCCTGGTCATCTCTATCTTCTTCCTCCTTCTTCTCTTCTCTATGTAACTCCATGAACCTCTCTGAGTGTTCCAGACTGTGGAGAGCACATAGGGGATTGATTACTAGCTAAACTGCTCTCTCCCCTTTTGATTCCCCCTCTTCTCCTGGTCACCTCTATCTCCCTCTTCCCTTCTCCATGTAACTCTGTGAAACTCTCTGGGTGTCCCTCACTGTGGAGAATCTTTTCACCATTAACCTTGGTGTTTTATCATTGGTGCAGTATGGATGGAGAAGTCTTGAGGCTACTGTAAGAATAAGACTGAAAGCCTAAGGTAGGAGGCTTAAATCTAAAACTTGAAAACACCAGAAAACTCCTGATACCAGGGAACATTAATCGACAAGAGCTCATCCAAAAGCTTCCATAGCTACAATGAAACCAAGCTCCACCCAAGAGCCAGAAGTTTCAGAGCAAGACATACCAAACTAATTCTCCAACAACACAAGAACATAACCCTGAGCATTAAAATACAGGCAGCCAAAACTCACACCAAACCCACAGACAACTCAAAACACTACAGGACATTTCACTGCACTCCAGAGAGAAGAGGCCAGCTCCACCCTCCAGAACATCAACATAGGCCTCCCTAACCAGGAAACCTTGACTAGCCACTCATCCAACCCCACCCACAGGGAGGAATCTCCATAATAAAGAGGAATCACACACTTTCAGCATACAGAAAGGCCACCCCAAAAACAGCAACCTAAACAAGATGAAAAGGCAGAGAAATATTCAGAAGGTAAGGGAATGTGATAAATGCACACCAAACCAAACAAAAGAGGAGGAGATAGGGAGTCTACCTGAAAAGAATTCAGAATAATGATGGTAAAAATGACCTAAAATCTTGAAAACAAAATGGAGTTATAAATAAATAGCCTTGAGACAATGACTGAGAAGATGCAAGAAATGCTTAACAAGGACCTAGAAGAAATAAAAGGAGTCAATCAATAATGAATAATGCAATAGCTGAGATCAAAAACACTCTGGAGGGAACAAACAGTAGAATAACTGAGGCAGAAGATAAGACAGGGGAGGCAGAAGATAAGACAGGGGAGGTGGAAGATAGAATGGTAGAAATAAATGAAGCAGAGAGGGAGAAAGAAGAATTAAAAGAAATGAGGACAACCTCAGATACCTCTGGGACAATGTTACATGCCCCAACATTTGAATCATAGGAGTCTCAGAAGAACATGACAAAAAGAAAGACCATGAGAAAATACTTGAGGAGATAATAGTTGAAAATTTCCCTAAAATCTGGAAGGAAATAGCCAGCCAAGTACAAGAAACCCAGAGAGTCCCAAAAAGGATAAACCCAAGGTGAAACAGCCCAAGACACATTAATCAAATTAATGAAGATTAAATATTAAAAGCAGCAAGAGAAAAACAAAAAATAACACACAAGGGGATTCCCATAAGGATAACAGCTGATCTCTCAACAGAAACTCTTCAGGCCAGAAGGGAACGGCAGGACATACTTAAAGTGATGAAAGACAAAACCTACAACCCAGATTACTATACCCAGCAAGGATCTCATTCAAATATGAAGGAGAAATCAAAAGCTTTACAGACAAGCAAAAGCTGACAGAATTCATCATCACCAAAACAGCTTTTCAACAAATGCTAAATGATCTTCTCTAGACAGGAAAACAGAGAAAAGGTATAAACTCGAACCCAAAACAAGAAAGTAAATGGCAACGGGATCATCAGTTCAGTTCAGCTCAGTCCCTCAGTCGTATCCGACTCTTTGTGACCCCATTAACCACAGCACACCAGGCCTCCCTGTTCGTCACAAACTCCCAGAGTCCACTCAAACCCATATCCATTGAGTCGGGAATGCCAACCAACCATCTCATCCTCTGTCGTCCCCTTCTCCTCCTGCCCTCAATCTTTCCAAGCATGAGGGTCTTTTCCAACGAGTCAGCTCTTTGCACGAGGTGGCCAAAGTATTGGAGTTTCAGCTTCAACATCACTCCAATGAACACCCAAGACTGATCTCCTTTAGGATGGACTGGTTGGATCTCCGTGCAGTCCAAGGGACTCTCAAGAGTCTTCTCCAATACCACAGTTCAACAAAAGCAGCAATTCTTCGGCTCTCAGCTTTCTTCACAGTCCAACTCTCACATCCATACATGACCACTGGAAAAACCATAGCCTTGACTAGACAGACCTTTGTTGGCAAAGTAATGTCTCTGCTTTTTAATATGCTATCTAGTTTGGTCATAACTTTCCTTCCAAGGAGTAAGCGTTTTTAATTTCATGGCTCCATTCACCATCTGCAGTGATTTTGGAGCCCAGAAAAATAAAGTCAGCCACTGTTTCCACTGTTTGCCCATCTATTTTCCATGAAGTGATGGGACCAGATGCCATGATCTTAGTTTTCTGAATGTTGAACCAAAACCTGATAAAGATGCCACAAAAAAAGAAAACTATAGGCCAATATCACTGATGAACATAGATGCAAAAATCCTTAACAAAATTCTAGCAAACAGAATCCAACAACACATTAAAAAGATCATACATCATGATCAAGTGGGCTTTATTCCAGGGATGTAGGATTCTTCAATATTCACAAATCAATCAATGTGATACACCACGTTAACAAATTGAAAGATAAAAACCATATGATTATCTCAATAGATGCAGAGAAAGCCTTTGACAAAATTCAACAATGATTTATGATAAAAACCCTCCAGAAAGCAGAAACAGAAGGAACATACCTCAACATAATAAAAGCTATATATGACAAACCCACAGCAAATATTATCCTCAATGGTGAAACATTGAAAGCATTTCCCCTAAAGTCAGGAACAAGACAAGGGTGCCCACTTTCACCACTACTATTCAACGTAGTTTTGGAAGTTTTGTCCACAGCAATCAGAGCAGAAAAAGAAATAAAAGGAATCCAGATTGGAAAAGAAGAAGTAAAACTTTCACTGTTTGCAGATGACATGATCCTCTACATAGAAAACCCTAAAGACTCCACCAGAAAATTACTAGAGCTAATCAATGAATATAGTAAAGTTGCAGGATATGAAATTAACACACAGAAATCCCTTGCATTCCTATACACTAACAATGAGAAAACAGAGGGAGAAATTAAGGAAACATTCCATTCACCATTGCAACGAAAAGAATAAAATACTTAGGAATATGTCTACCTAAAGAAACAAAAGACCTATATATAGAAAACTATAAAACACTGGTGATTAAAGAAATCAAAGAGGACACAAAAGATAGAGAAATATACCATGTTCATGGATTGGAAGAATCAATATAGTGAAAATGAGTATACTACCCAAAGCAATGTACAGATTCAATGTGATCCCTATCAAGCTACCAACAGTATTTTTCACAGAGCTAGAACAAATAATTTCACAATTTATATGGAAATACAAAAAACCTTGAATAGCCAAAGCAATCTTGAGAAAGAAGAATGGAACTGGAGGGATCAACCTGCCTGACTTCAGGCTCTACTACAAAGCCACAGTCATCAAGACAGTATGGTACTGGCACAAAGACAGAAATATAGATCAATGGAACAAAATAGAAAGCCCAGAGATAAATCCACACACGTATGGACACCTTATCTTTGACAAAGGAGGCAAGAATATACAATGGAGAAAAGAGAATCTCTTTAACAAATGGTGCTGGGAAAACTGGTCAACCAGTTGTAAAAGAATGAAACTAGAACACTAACACCATGTACAAAAATACATTCAAAATGGATTAAAGATCCAAACATAAGACCAGAAACTATAAAACTTCTAGACGAAAACATAGGCAAAACACTCTCCGACATACATCACAGCAGGATCCTCTATGATCCACCTCCCAGAATATTGGAATTAAAAGCAAAAATAAACAAATGGGACCTAATTAAAATTAAAAGCTTTGCACAACAGAGGAAACTATAAGCAAGGTGGAAAGACAGCCTTCAGAATGAGAGAAAATCATAGCAAATGAAGCAACTGACAAAGAATTAATCTCAAAAATATACAAGCAACTCCTGCAGCTTAAGTCCAGAAAAATAAAGACCCAGTCAAAAAATGGGCCACAGAACTAGACAGATATTTCTCCAAAGAAGACATACAGATGGCTAACAAACACATGAAAAGATGCTCAACATCACTCATTATCAGAGAAATGCAAATCAAAGCCACAATGAGGTACCATTTCACGCCAGTCAGAATGGCTGCTATCCAAAAGTCTACAAGCAATAAATGCCAGAGAGGGTGTGGAGAAAAGGGAACCCTCTTACACTGTTGGTGGGAATGCAAACTAGTATAGCCACTATGGAGAACAGTGTGGAGATTCCTTAAAAAACTGGAAATAGAATTGCCATACGACCCAGCAATCCCACTGCTGGGCATACACACCAAGGAAACCAGAATTGAAAGAGACACATGTACCCCAATGTTCATCACAGCACTGTTTATAATAGCCAGGACATGGAAGCTACCTAGATGTCCATCAGCAGATGAATGAATAAGAAAGCCATGGTACAGATACACAATGGTGTATTACTCAGCCTTTAAAAAGAATACATTTGAATCAGTTCTAAGGAGGTGGATGAAACTGGAGCCTATCATACAGAGTGAAGTAAGCCAGAAAGAAAAACACCAATACAGTATACTAACGCATATATATGGAATTTAGAAAGATGGTAACAATAACCCTATATCCAAGACAGCAAAAGAGACACAGATGTGTATAACAGACTTTTGGATTCTGTGGGAGAAGGCGAGGGTGAGATGATTTGAGAGAAGATTATTGAAACATGTATATTATCATGTTTGAAACAGATCACCAGTCCAGGTTTGATGCATGAGACAGGGTGCTCAGGTTGGTACACTGGGATGACCAGAAGGATGGGATGGGAAAGGAGGTGGGAGGGGGAGTCAGGATGGGGAACACAAGTACACCCGTGGCTGATTAATGTCAATGTATGGCAAAAACACTACAATATTGTAAAGTAATTAGCCTCCAATTAAAATAAATAAATTTTTAAAAATGTAAAAATGCAAAAAGTAAAAGTAAAAAATGAAAAAATAATAAATGCTGGAAAGGGTGCGGAGAAAAGGGAACCCTCTTACACTGTCGGTGAATGCAAACTAGTACAGCCGCTATGGAGAACAGTGCGGAGATTCCTTAAAAAAAAAAACTGGAAATAGAACCCAGCAATCCCACTGCTGGGCATACACACTGAGGAAACCAGAATTGAAAGAGACATATGTACACCAATGTTCATCACAGCACTGTTTACAATAGCCAGGACATGGGAGCAACCTAGATGTCAATCAGCAGACTAATAGATAAGAAAGCTGTGGTACATATACACAATGGAATATTGCTCAGCTATTAAAAAGAATGCACTTGAATCAGTTCTAATGAGGTGGATGAAACTGGAGCCTATTATACCGAGCAAAGTAAGCCAGAAAGAAAAATACCAATACAGTATATTAACACATATATATGGAATTTAGAAAGATAGTAACAATGACCCTATATGCGAGACAGCAAAAGAGACACAGATGTAAGACAGAGAAGGCGAGGGTGGAATGATTTGAGAGGATAGCATTGAAACATATGTATTATCCTATGCGAAATAGATCGCCAGTCCAGGTTCAATGCATGAGATAGCATGTTCAGGGCTGGTGCACTGGGATGATTCTGACGGGTGGGATGGGGAGGTGGGAGGGGGGTTCAGGATGGGGATCACATACACCCATGACTGATCCATGCCAATGTATGGCAAAAAAAACACTACAATACTGTAATTAGCCTCCAATTACAATAAATTTTAAAAAGGAAAACAAATATTGTATATTTAATACATATATATGGAATCTAGAAAAGTGGTGTGGATGGGCCTATTTGAAGGGAAGGAATGAAGATGCAGACATAGAGAACTGATTTGAGGATACAGTCGGGGAGAGAAAGAGGGAGACAAGTGGAGAAAGTAGTATCAACATACATACATTACTGCGTGCAAAATAGATAGCTGGTGAGAAGTTACTGTGTAACATAAGGAGCCCAGCTGGCACTCTGTGATGACCTAGAGAAGTGGGATGAGGGGAGGAGAGGCAGGCTCAAGAAGGAGGAGATATACGTATAATTATGGCTGATTTGCATCATTGTATGGCAGAAACTAAAACAACATTGTGAAGTTTAAAAAAAAATATATCCTTCAGGGTGAGAAACTATTTCTCCATTAGATGTATGTCAATTCTTCCATTATCAAATGCTGTTTCCAAAAAACAGTAAATGTATTTTCAAGTAACAGGACACAAATGAGTTAATTTAAGAAAAAGTAGATGAAATCTGGCCACTCCTACTGGCCTGGAGCAAAGAGGGTTGTGACAGGTCAGTGCTCTTCTCTGAAGCTTCTCTGTTTCTCTTTGCTATTCTCCGTTTCTACCTTCTACTTCACATGGATGGTAGCCTTGGGCCAGGAAGTCAGTGAAGTGTAGAACCTCCAAATAAAATCAGCCAGACATGAACTGAGATGAGGCTGTTTGGGGAACTCATCTGACATTTCCATGAATCTCTGAACATGCATGGAGGTATTGCAGTGGTGGGTGGGCTTATCACCTGCTCTAACTTCACTTGACTCCAAGTGTGTAAGTTACAGACCCAATATTCCATAAGACTGAAATCCCAAACTCAAATGAAGTAACTTTAAATATCCATTATTGTGAATTGGTCATTGGTCAGACCCAAATATAGACTTTTTGCTTCCTTTTGTTTTATTCTGTGTATGTGTGTATGTATATTGACAGATAGCAACATTTTCAGAAAAGAATTGGCAACATAATGAGGGTTCTAGAAATCTAAAAATGATTATTATCTTGTAAAACTATTAAACAAGATAGGAGACAATTTATTAAATATTTTCTTCAAAGGTAAGATTTGGCTTAAAACAATAGAAGTTACTAGAGGTTATTTTGAACCAGTTACTAAAATTGGTTCAAATTTTAATTTATAAGCTAGAATTGTCTAATACAAATTGCCTGCCATATTGTTAAATTTTCTCTATGGGTTTTCAAACAGAAATTACATGATAATTTTGAGAAGGAAATTGAAGAACCTCCTATGTTTACAGGAGAATGCATTAGCTATGCTTTCCAACTCTCACTTCTTTAAATTTTTATTCCCTCCTTTTCTTTTGATTTTGGCACACATGGGGTTATTTCAAACAAGGTGCCACCATAAAAACTTTTTTTGCTTAAAGCAATGAAAAGAGAAGTTTCTTAAGGAAACATCACTAATTCTATAGTTCAGTACATTTGCTCTGTCATGTCCTACTCTTTGCGACCCCATGGACTGCAGCATGCCAGGCTTCCCTGTCCATCAGCAACTTCCAGAACTCACTCAAACTGATGTCCATTGAGTCAGTGATGCCATTCAACCATATCATCCTCTCTCATCTCCTTCTCCTCCTGCATTCAACCTTTTTTAGCATCAGGGTCTTTTCTAGTTGCATCAGTTCTTCGCATCAGGTAGCCAAAGTATTGGAGCTGAGCATCAGTCCTTACAGTGAATATTCAGGGCTTTTTTCCTTTAGGGTTCACTGGTTTGATCTCCTTGCAGTCCAAGGGACTCTCAAGTGTCTTCTTCAATACCACAGTTCAAAAGCACCAATTCTTCAACACTCAGCTTTCTTTATGGTCCAACTCTCACATCCTTATATGACTACTGGAAAAAACATAGCTTTCACTAGACCGACCTTTGTAGGCAAAGTAATGTCTCTGCTTTTTAATATGCCGTCTAGGCTTTTCATAGCTTTTCTTCCAAGGAGTAAGGGTCTTTTAATTTCATGGCTGAAGTCACCATCTACAGTGATTTTAGAGCCCAAGAAAATATAAAGTCTGTCACTGTTTCTGTTGTTTCCCTGTCTATTTGCCATGAAGTGATGGGACTGAATGCCATGGTCTTAGTTTTTTGAATGTTGAGTTTTAAGCCAGATTTTTCACTATTCTGTTTCATTTTCATCAAGGCTCTTTAGTTCTTCTTTGCTTTCTGCCATAAGGGTGGTATCATCTACATATCTGAGGTTATGGATATTTCTCCCGGCAATCTAGATTCTACTTCATGCTTCATCCTGCCAGCATTTTGCATGATTTACTCTGCATATGAGTTAAATAAGCAGGGTGACAATATACAGCCTTGGCATACTCCTTTTCCGATTTGAAAGCAGTCCGTTGTTCCATGTCCAGTTCTAACTGTTGCTTCTCGACCTTCATACAGATTTCTCAGGAGGCAAGTAAGGTGGTCTGGTATTTCCACGTCTTTAAGAATTTTCCACAGTTTGTTGTGACCCACACAGTTAAAGGCTTTGGCATAGTCAATAAAGCAGAAGTAGATGTTTTTCTGGAATTCTCTTTCTTTTTCTATGATCCCACAGATGCTGACAATTTGATATCTGGTTCCTCTGCCTTTTCTAAATCCAGCTTAAACATCTGATAGTTCTCAGTTCATGTACTACTGAAGCCTAGCTTGGAGAATTTTGAACATTAGTTTGCTAGGACAATTTTAAATTTTATTGATAGTTATGTGGTAAGTGGTGAAGCTGAATTCATGTATCAGCAAAACCTCTTTCCATTCAGTGTGAGAATGTGAATTTCAGGGAAATATAAGGAGTTATTAAGGAAAACATCCCTTTCCTGGGAGATACACATCTAATTTCATTTTTTTTGTACTGTTTCTGATTCTTCCAGTTTACATACATTTTAATGAATAACTTCAAAGAAAAGCTTGCCACATGTATTTAACCATTACCAAATAAAGCATGCTATCTGAAGAGATGGAAACAGACTATGAAAATGTTTCCAAAGCTTATGAGTGGGTGGCATCTCTCTTCTCTGAAAGACCTGAAGAATGAGCTCATTTCTTAAGTATGACCTACATCATTTTTTTCTTTAAGAGATCTAAGCCATAGTTTCTTTATGGCAATATTTTTTCCTACCTATTTTCTCAAAATATCACTGCCCTAATATGATTGTTTCTTAAGACACTGGTTCAGAATTCACTTTTAAAAGAGGTAGACTAAAGTGTAATTGTAGGATGGGATGTTGCAGGGAACTTGGCTGGGTAATACTGAGTCAGTTTCCCTTCATTATAAGCATTCATTCCTAAGTATACATTTTATGTTTTAAAGGCGTACTATTTTGCTTTAAAAAACACATTCATTACCATTAACAGTCTCAATAGATCTGGCTGTATAGGGAGAATACTAATCAGGTAGAGGAAAGTGTACAATGTGTGTGAATTGTTACTACCACAGCCGGCCATACCAGCATTTGCGATTTAACTCTCTTTTGACATTTTCCTCTGTCCTCCCTCAATTGCAGGCAACCCATGCACCTTACACTGACCATATGCAAATAAATAACAAAGGGGACGCTATTAAATGTGAAAAACATATTTGGAAATGAAAATCCATGTTTAAATAGAGTTCTTCAGTGGCACTTTTTTAGTTATTTAAGGTCAGCAGACAAATCAGTTCAGCAGTGAAAAGTCAATAATATGTGTTTTAGAGTTTTGGCATTTCAGGACCTAATTTAAAGTACCAGTATAAAGGGTTTTCTTTTTTCAGAAATGAAAAATCTAAGATAACCTGTCATAAAAGTCAAAGTGACATGTACTTATTCAGAAATGTAAAAGTATGGAAAAGGCCATTAACATTCACTGAGCATCTACTATGTGCCAGATTCTTTGCAGCAACTTTCCCATTTAGTCTTCAAAATAAACCACTAAGGTAAATTTTATTATTCCTATTTATTTGAAGGAAGAAAAATGAAGCCCTGAGAAGTTAGAAAAACTTTTTCCAGGTCACCTATCTGGTAAGTTAGATTTGTCTTTGACATTCGGATACACGACCTCCCAATTTCAAGGTCTGCACAGGGGCTGCAGAAGAGCATGGGGCTTGCTTGCAGAAGGCAGAAGTCAAGCAGGCTTGGAAAAGAATTCCAGTTACTGTCACCTCAGGGATGCGTCAACCCTGTTTGAGGAACATGACTTTACATGTTCCCACTGACCATGTAGGGCTATTATGAGATAAAAGTAAGAACACAGATTGGAAGTCACTTTGAAATTTTCTACTTGGGCCAAGTGCCACTGAACTCCAAGTAGTTATTCTGAGGAATCTGACAGTGCCAGGGTCAACCAAGTCAGTTAGGTGATTGATGGGCAATGTGTATAACTTTGTGTGACTGGATAGGATTTGTTGAGAATTAGCAAGGGCTGAAAATACATAGGATGAGACCAGCTCTGCACACCTGCTTCTTCACCTGAGTACTCACTTTGCAAACAGTCAGCATTCAGGAGGTCCTGACACTTTTCATGGCACTTCACTCCACACTCCGAACACTTCATGCCTTGCCGGGCAATGCCCCATAGGAGCCCTTCACACTCGTAACAGTAGGTAGGTGTTGTAGCCGTCCAGACCTCAAAGTTGTGCGGGGTGGTGGAGGACATGGGGTAGATCAGTGCCTGTAGCGTCTTCTTGAAGACATGTATTTTCTGGGAAGGTGAGAGAAGTTACCAATGTAAGGTACATCAATGGATCTGGAGAAGGCCAACATAAAACAAACCACGTTATCACTTTTTCCTGAAAATGCTATTTTGAGAGGACTCTCTAATTATTGATTTAAGTGATGACTGTCATTACAGTGACTGCTCAAGTATTCTTCCTTCAATGCTCCAGGGCCCAATTCAGTAATTTGAATACAGAAATTCCCTAATTTTCACATTGGACTGGGCTCCACTGCTGTGCGAGGTTCTTTCATGGCAGCACGGAGCTCTGGTTTCTTGATAGTAACTACATCTTCTATCCTGTTACTTCATGAGCACAAGGATGATGAACATCATGCTCACTGCTTGATCAATCCTAATCTAGTCTATGGCATGAGATAGATATTCAGGAAACATCAATTCAAAAGTCAAAAGTAATTTCTATTACTATCCTTGGTCTAAGTTGGTTCTTGGTAAAATAATAATGTCATGGCAAGTATTCTGAGTGTTGATTTTAAACTTCTACAGACACCCCTCACTCCTCCTTTGTATCTTAACCAGGCCTCGCCTCCCTGATTCTAACATGACATTCTCTGTAACATGACACCCCTCCCCAATTCCGTAGTATAATTCTATAGATCTTTCTACAGGGAATTGCTTTCACTGCCTTAAAGGGATATATATATTTAAATTTATTGGGATATAATTGCTTTGTGATGTTGTGTTAGTTTCTGCTGTATAGCAAAGTGAATCAGCTTTATGTATACATATATCCCCTGCCTCTGTGGTTTCCCTCACCACCCCATCCCACCCATCAAGTCATCACAGAGCTGACCTCCCTGTGTTACACAGCAGGTTCCCACTAGCTATCTATTTTACACATGGTAGTATATATATGTCAGTGCTAATCTCCCAATTAATTCCACTCCTCTCCCCATTGTGTCCACTTGTTCATTCTCTATGTCTCCATCGCTACTCTTGCCCTGTAAATATGATAATCTGTACCATTTTTCTAGATTCCATGTATATGCAGTAAAATACAGTATTTGTTTTCCTCTTTCTGTCTTACTCACTTTGTATGACAGACTCTAGTTCCATCCACATCTTTATAGATGACTGAACAGAGATAATTTTTAACAGTACATGGAAGCCATTGGTGAAGTGAGCACTGAACAAGGAGCCCAGAGGCCTGAGCTCCTGAGCATAGGCTCTGTCACATGACAGTTGAAATGGGCTTCAGAAGGCAGGAGCTGTCTTGTCTCTGATTGTTAGGGCACAACATCTTTTCATGGCATGAAATGAATGTTGTGCTACTTAAGAGTCTTATAATCTATGGAGAGACTTAAGTTCTCTAATCCTCAATTTCCTGCTCTACCTGTCTACTGTGTGTTGATGATCAGTGTGACAGTAACAAATACAGCCCATAGACTTCAAACACTGAATAAATGCTAAGTAAGAGTGCTCATACTGCAGATTTGTTTAGATGAGTCTCTTTGCTTCTCATTTCCCACTCTGCTGGTGACTTGCTGGGGAGAAAGACCAGCACTCTCTGAAGTTACATTTATAAATAATTCCCCACAGCCACCTGATGCCTGATGAATAGTTGTTTACATAAATCCTGTAGGAGTCTAACTGATAAGCAACAATAGAAGGGAAGTGCTTGTGTTTTTCATTAATCATCCTTAAGTCTCATTTCAGACTATCTTCCCACAGTGTTGAAATGGCTACCTTTCTATTATTCTTCAATTCCAAAGTATGGAAACAGCACTTTTCCTTTTATCAGTAATTCGCCTCACCAGGCGTTTCCCTAGAATATGTCTGGTAATGGTACAAGGAGTTTCCGTACCAGGAAGCTAATCTTCACTAAAAATGTTTCTATCTTTTTCTATCTTTTAAAAACCAAGATGCAGCCTTGCTACTCAGTGAGTGTCGATCAAATTTCTTTACATTTCAAGTGAGTCTACACACCAAAAGTGTGTTCAAAATACGGGAACTTCTCCAGCAGGGGAACCCTGTGTTAGCGTTTACATAGAACAAGTGGATCCATCACTTTTCAATAAAGATAATCTGAGTCAATAAATCTCTTGGTTTCATTCTGTAATGAAGATGTCATGTCTTGAAAAGAATTGTTAAGAATTCTATTAGATTTAGAAGCATGTATTATTCATCTTTGCTTCCCCTTTACTGCCTTGCAGAGTGATATTCAATATCTTTGAAGTGAAGTGAATGATTCTTGGCATAAGAGATATACCATTAGTTCTACATAGACAGTTTTATGTTCTGAGCTGAGGGCCTGGGGGACTGTGTGATGTGTGTGTGTGTGTGCATGGTACAGAATTGTTGATTTAGCTAAAAAAAAAAAAAAAAAACAAAAAACAAAAAACGAAACACCAAGATTGGAGTTCAGGTGTATTTGCAATTGTATAATTTGTTATCTTAGTAGGGGGAAAGAACAACAACTCTAACTGGAACACTAGGTAGGAATAGAACAGAGTCTGCTACTGAACATAAGAAAAGAGAGAGATACATATTAACTTAGAAAGCAGAGTTGGGCAGATTCTTTACTAGCTGAACCACAAGGGAAGCCCAAGAATACTGGAGTGGGTAGCCTATTCCTTCTCCAGCAGATCTTCCTGACCCAGGGATAGAACCAGGGTATCCTGCATTGCAGACAGATTCTTTACCAATTGATCTATCAGAGAAGCCAGAGCTAGGCAAGCAGTTGCTTTCTAATATGAATTTATCCACACAATTTAAATTTAATGATTAACACATTTAATCTAATCCTTTATGTCCCTTTTCTTTTTATTGAATTCAAGTGATATACAATCAGTCCTCTAAATTTTTAGGCTATAGTATTAATATAAGGAACACTTGCTAAAATATTACACATGTTGAAGGAAAACAAGTGAAAGATGGTTTTGATAGACAGCTGAGAAGGTTTCATTGAAATTGAAATGTTTGTTTTGGTTAAAGAGTCATGGTCCATTTCATGAGAAGAGAAGCCCATTTCAAAAAAGAAGAAACATGGAAAATTTATCAGACAGCACATCAAAAATCAATTGAATAGGGCATTAAAATAATCCATAACATTTGAAAGCTATAGAAGCTGGACAAAAACATAAGATACTTCACTAGAGGGTATATGTCCCCAGTCTTAAGAAAATGAAAATATGAATTTTACATTCTTGATTTTGGGGATATGGGCATGTGTTTACTAAAGCTGAAAATCACTCTAAAATAAATGGTTTATGAAAATATTTCTTATTCCAGCAAAGCATAAGAGAGAATGATGGTCAATATAGAAATTCAGGAAATCAATAGCTAAGGAAAGCATGGAAAAATAAATCTGATATGATCATCTCAGGGGAATATGGTATACTGAGGGAAAGAGTGTATTTTTAGCAGCAAAATAACAGCAGATCAAATAAGATTACAACAACATAGCTTTTGTGGAGTAAGGTGAAAACCTCGGATATGGGGCACGGAATAAGAACAAAAGAGAAGAAAACAAAAGAAAACCCTAAAATGAGCCATGGGAAATGGAAGTCTGCCACTTAGCTTTGATTAAGAAATGATTAACTAGAAGAGAAAAAATATACAATATATACCCACGCATACAAGTACTCAGAGTAGACAGAAAGATAACTTGGTGCAGGTAATAGGATGCTAACTGATGTGAAAGGATGGGGACTGGGAATTATGTTATCAAGACAGGGTCTCTGGCCTAGGTAAACAAGGAACCAGACGTATGGAGAAGATGGTTCGAAGGACAAGCAGAATCCTAATTACTGGAATTAGGACTGATAGAGTGGATTCAGAGATTTGGGAGACTTGCCACTAATCTATTCTAAATGTTTCTAAACTTTTCAAATCTTGTACAGTCAATGTATTATTATTAGCTAAAATGTATGTTGGGATAATAATAAAATCTATGCTCACTGCAGAAGTAATTTATAAACCGAAAAAGCACTAAAATAAAAAATAGCTTAATCTTTCAAATTTAGGCATAGTTTGACCCATATTCTTCCAGTAATTTTTATATTTATAGTCAGGACATCAGGCTTTTTCAGAGAAGTAAAAAATAATAACAATTACTTTTATACTACTGAAGTGATTTCAGAAAATACGGCCATTTTATTGTGTTTCAACAGTGCCTTGATCTGTAGAAATGAGAACAAGGAACACCATCACTCAGATAAGACTTAGTAACCAAGTATGACGTATGGACTACAAAGGGGAAGATGCACATATTTTATACATAGATTTTGTTTAAAATTCCTGCTCTGAGAAACTGAAATTTAAAGCAAGTTGCTCTACTAAATCACTTCCTGAACAATTAGGACTCTGAAATTGCCTTTCCTATTGACAGCTATATGGGGAAATTAGAATGAGTCCAAGAAATAAAGCAGTCAAGCCTCCTACCGAGAACAATTACCAGTGTTTTGGGGCCACCAAAATTCCAATCTACCAACTGTTGACACTTAAACCAGGAACAAAGCTTGGCTGCCTCCATTTGCCACATACCTTTTCTCTCCCCCCGCCCCCATGTTAACCAATGACTTAACTAATAAAGTTCTATTTTTCTTCTCATACTCCCTCATAGGAATATGCAAACCATCATTTTCTTCTACTTAAAAACAATCACATTTTGATAATTCTAGGGAAAAAGTATGCTTTCTGTTTTGAAGTGTATTTCATGTGCTTAATGGATGCTTTTTAGAAAAGAATCAATTTATTACCCTCTATGGTTTTTCCAGTGGTCATGTATGGATGTGAGAGTTGGACTGTGAAGAAGGCTGAGTGCCGAAGAATTGATGCTTTTGTACTGTGGTGTTGGAGAAGACTCTTGAGAGTCCCTTGGACTGCAAGGTGATCCAACCAGTCCATTCTGAAGGAGATCAGCCCTGGGATTTCTTTGGAAGGAATGATGCTGAAGCTGAAACTCCAGTACTTTGACCACCTCATGCAAAGAATTGACTCACTGGAAAAGACTCTGATGCTGGGAAGGATTGGGGGCAGGAGGAGAAGGGGACGACCGAGGATGAGATGGCTGGATGGCATCACTGACTCAATGGACATGAGTCTGAGTGAACTCCGGGAGATGGTGATGGACAGCGAGGGCTGGCGTGCTGTGATTCATGGGGTTGCAAAGAGTCAGACACAACTGAGCGACTGAACTGAACTGAACTGACTGAGGTATCATTTGCTATTTCTGGACAAAAGCATCAGAAAGATTTGCAGAGCAAAGGTTAGATAAATGTGCCCTTTGAAATTTGTAATGAGGACAGAACAATGGTAGAATAAGATCCTGAGCATAAAAACAGACATAATTTCATGACTGATTTTTTTATCAGACTAATCATTACATAAGATTGACACCAGAAGGTAAAATTAGTCAGGCAAAATTTTTACAGCAGAATGTACACAGACTAAAAGTTATGTGCCTCTACATGGAACACTTTATGTAATTTGTTCTTACTCACATCGTTTTAGTCACATTACCACTGACTTAAGTAACTAATAGATTGAGTCCAAATAAAGAGTGTAGAACAGTGATAAAATAGATGATTCAATAATTTAAGAAGAGGACAATACAGGATATACATTTTAAAAGATGATTTTTTGCTGTCTCGCATACAGGGTTATCCTTACCATCTTTCTAAATTCTATATATATGTGTTAGTATACTGTATTGGTATTTTTCTTTCTGGCTTACTTCACTCTGCATAATCGGCTCCAGTGATATTGAAACATGTATACTATCATGTAAGAAATGAATCGCCAGTCTATGTTCAATACAGGGTACAGGATGCTTGGGGCTGGTGCACGGGGATGACCCAGAGAGATGATATGGGGTGGGAGAGGGGTTCAGGATTGGGAACTCATGTACACCCGTGGCGGATTCATGTCAATGTATGGCAAAACCAATACAGTATTGTAAAGTAAAATAAAGTAAAAAAATAAAATAAAATAAATTAAATTAAAAAATAAAATAAAATTGTAAAGAGAACAAGTGAATAAGGCACAAGAACAATGAGAAAGGTGAACACCTGTAATGATCCAGAGAAAATAACTACTATCAGAAAATTAATGGAAGGGTCAGTACAGGACATCTTAAACAATGGTATAATATCACAGTAAAAGTGCTATACTATGATGGAATCACAAAACGTTAATTTGAATAAAAAAGTATTATGAAGTATGGCATGAGAAATACCACCTAAAAATGACAAAGCTAGTAGCCAGATGCACAGTCTATTTGTCATAATCACTGGATAGTATCACTGGTTTGCCTATGGCCACATAGCAATCGTATGCCATTGTTGCCAGCAAAAAGCTGGCATTCTGTGGTTACACTGATTGCAAGGGGAAAAATGTGTAACTTGCATTCAGTGAGAGAGATAATTTTGCTCTTGCCACAGAAGTTGACCACCATCTTTGGAGTCACTATGGAGGATATCCAGGCATCAACAAAGGCCAATTTTCCAAGGATTAAGATGAGAATGTGAAGGTGAGGGTCATTGCAGAAGAGAACAATCAGACCAAGGTTTCCCACAGTGGTGATGAGGTATATCACCGAGAACAACAAGAACAAGGGGATTTGCCACTGTGGTTAATACTTAAGTCCTGTGAGAAAAAACTCCATCAGCAATGTTGCTTTTTTCATTTCTATATCCTTATTAGATGGTCTAGAAAACAATGCAGTAAATGTGAAAAGAATATATATCAGAAGATTAAAAAAAAAAGATTTAGTTAGGCTAATATAAATAAAACCATAAACTAACAAAAAAAAAAGATAATTTTGTTTCATGCCAATACATGACAAGGAATTTGATCTGATAACAAATTAGGACAAATTTGTCATGTACTATAAGTATTGGGTTTTCTCCAATTCAAGCATTCAATGAATATATATACATAAAGAAAGTGGTATAAGATAAGTAACTTATTAAATATAAGAGGCCAAAAATAATGTGAAATTCTCCACTGGGGGAAAGTTTGGACATCTTATTGTGGAAAGGTCTAGTTCTCATCAGTTGGGGCAGAGACTGAGTTTTTATAAATCTTCTGATGGAGGTCATGAAAGAGGATTCAGATACTATAAAAGAAAATGAGGGAAAGGGGTGAGCATCTCTCCTAAAGGGAACCTATTCTACTGTTCTCTTTTGTAACTAAGAAAGTCACTCATGCATCTATGGAAAGCTGTGTGGTAAAAGCAGACAATCATAAAAATAATAACTAATATTTACTACATATTTATGTGTCCAAGGGGCTCCCCTGGGGGCTCAAACAGTAAAGAATTTGCCTGTAATGGGGGAGACCCAGGTTTGATCCTTGGGTCAGGAAGAGCCCCAGGAGAAGGCAGTGGCAACCCACTCCAGTATTCTTGCCTGGAGAATTCCATGGACAGAGAAGCCTGGTTGGCTACAGTCTATGAGGTAGAAAGAGTTGGACATGACTGAGCAAGCAACACTCACTTTTCACCATGTGTCCAAAATGGTTGAAGTGCTCTCAATTTATCTCATTTTATTTCCCCAACAATCTTCTAGAAATATTACCATATTCATTTTGTATATTGAAAAACTAATCAGGCAACCTAGCCAGAAAAAACAAAAAATATTTTACTGTTTTTTGTGGGAAAAAATAAAACATTTTACTATATAGAAGGGGCTCAAAAGAAACAGATTCCCCAGTTATCTCAGAAAGTTTTTTAAAAGGATCTTAATGACAAAATTACAAAAGTGGAATCTCTGGAAACCTAGGAGATATGTTTGGAATGAATCCAGTTAAAGTCCATGGGCTTTGACCTTGGGCTTTTCATATAATTTTCAGACATGACATTAAGACTTGCCTCCTACCTAATGTGGGCACTGAGGGTAGTAATCAAAGCCTAAGCACTTTCAGATCTCTCTCTCTATATATGTGTGTGTTTGTGCCTGTGTGTGTGTGTATTTAAGACAGGATCATTGATCAACTTTAAAATTTGAAAAGTATTTAAATTAAACATTTAAAACTTATCTACTTTATTAAAATAAATAGTATAGATAACTTCAATCTAATTAATGGAAAACAGGGAAAGTAAACTCAATCTACAGAAAATAAACCTAGAAAGGAAACAGAGTAAAATGAAGAGAAATAGTAAATTTTAAAAAGTAATAGAACTAATTCACCCACAAAATAGAATTCACCCATAAAAAGGAAAATGCTGAAATTACATTTTAAAATCAAGTTGTTTTTCTATAAGATATGAATAAAGACACAATAAAATGTAAATAAAGGGCTAGAAAAGGTTCTGTCAAGGAGGATACAAACCTAATTTAGTGAAAGTGAAAATCACTCAGTTATTTCCAACTCTTTGTGACCCAGAATCCTGGAGTGGGTAGCCTTTCCCTTCTCCAGGGGATCTTTCCAAGCCTGGAATCAAACCCAGGTCTCCTGCATTGCAGGTGGATTCTTTACCAGCTGAGCCACAAGGGAAGCCCAAGAATATTGAAGTGGGTAGCCTATCCCTTCTCCACAGATCTTCCTGACACAGGAATTGAACTGGGGTCTCCTGTATTGCAAGTGGATTCTTTACCAACTGAATTAATTAAAATTTAGTGTAGCTGTATTAATATCACATAGAATATTTTTAAGGAAAAAACATTTAAAAGATTATTAGGGTCAACTAGCAAAAGTTGAAAGAAATTATTAGAGATATAGAAGCCCCCAAACTTATGTACTAAAACAGAAAAGCTCAGATGTGATATCTATAATGCTGATCATGTATTAAGCTATTAAGCAACAGTGAAAGTGAAGTCGATCAGTCATGTCTGACTCTTTGAGACCCCATGGACTATAGCCTATCAGACTCCTCAGTTCATGGGATTTTCCAGGCAAGAGTACTGGAGTGGGTTGTCATTTCCTTTTCCACAGGATCTTCCTGACCCAGGGATCGAACCCAGGTCTCCCACACTGTGGGCAGACACTTTACTGTCTGAGCCACCAGGGAAGCCCAGAAATCCTCAATTAAATAAGAAAGACTGAAGTACAGTCCTTCTCCTTTGAATACAATGCAGTGACAAAATAAAGCCCTTATCTTCGGAATATTAATGAACACACTTTCCATATAACTGATGGGTCAAAATACTAATCACTGGACCATTTACGAAACAATTCTACCTAAACAACAATAAAAGTACTATATATCAAAATTTGTACAATGCAGCTAAAGTGTGCTAAGAGGAAAATGGATAGCTTTAAATGCATATGTTAGGAAAGACAAAAAGAAAATTAAGTTATACACATGTGGTTAAAAATATAAACAAAAGCAATAAAATGATAGATATAAAATCTTTGAAGTTTGGAAGGAGGAAGAAATTGAGAAAGGAATACACAGAGGGTGGAAATATTCTCTTTTCAAAGCTAAGTGATGGATATACAGGTGTTTGTACTGTTTTTCACTTTGTTGATGCTGTATGTATTTTGTATGTATGCAATAGCTAAAGATCCTGATGCTGGGAAAGATTGAGGGCAAGAGGATAAAGGTGCAACAGAGGATGAAACGGTTGGAAGGCATTGCTGACTCAATGGACATGAGTGTGAGCAAACTCTGGAAGATACTGAAGGACAGGGAAGATTGGCATGCTGTGGTTCATGGGGTTGCAAAGAGTCAAACAGGACTTAGTGACTGAACAACAATAGTTAACAGCAACAATAAAAATTAACAAACTACATAGTCAACTTAATAAGTTAGAAAAGTAGTTTCAGGACAAATACAAACAGCAGACGATGAATTCAAATAAGACAAGAGCAGAAATAAATGAAGCAGAAAGCAAATCAACAATATGGAGTCAACCAATGCCAGAGAATCTCTTGTATACTGATTTACAAAAGAGAAAAAAGTACAAATAAATAAGATAAAAACAGCTCAAGCTTTTATGAATGATACAGTTATATGAACAATTTGATGGTATTCAATCTGAAAATTTAGAAAAAAAGACAACCTTTGGGAAAATATAAATTATCAAAATTGACTCAAGAACAAATGTTTAAATAACAGGAATAGAACTGTTATATAAAATAAATTGATTCAGTAGTCAAATAACTACCCTCAAATAAAACAAATAAAACCCCCTCCCAAAACAAAACTACAAGATGGTTTTAAGAGGCAAATTTTGTCAGTCTGTCAAGGTATAGCAACACTCATTTCACATAGATCCTCCCAGAGAAGTGACAAAAAAGAAAGCTCTCTAGCTTATTTAACAAAATTAATTTATTATTGATGCCATGATTGTTCAAAGACATGGTAAACCATACGCCATTTTACTAATGAATATGGATGCAAACATTTTACATAATTAGCAAATATATGAGAAAATTGAAGCCAAAAAAATTTCAGTAACTTGCCCAAGTTCCCTCAGTTAATAAATGGTGGACTTGGACCAACAATTTTCTCAAGCCTAGGACCATGCTCTTGAAGAAGGCAAGAAGCAAGACCAGTAGCAACACTACTTGTAATGAAGCCCCTGTCAATACTCCCTGCAACCTGCCGCTCAGTTGCAAAGGTGACAGGGATGCACTGGGCTCAGCACGTACTCTGCATTCTTCACCTTAAGTTCCTACCTCACTGCCCTGACGGCCATTGCTGTGCCTGGCAAGACATTTCCGTAATTCTCACTCATTGTGAAATAAGTATTATTGCATTAATTTAAGCATGAGTCTGAGAGAGATAAAGTGCAATGATAAGAAATGAGTCCTGAAAAGCAGTAAGAGGTGGAGCTGAGATTCAAACTCAGATCACATCACTTCAACAATCATTTGAAAGGATTCCTGTTTCTGAGCAGGACCCCAGACTCCTTGGGTGAACTGTGAGCCTTCAACTTCCAGACTGAATCCCAGCTACTAGGCAGGTGGTTCTAAACTGTTTCCTTCTCCCATGTATTCTTATAGTGTCATGCTAGGAATAGGGCCCAGGTCTGACTTCCTGATCACTCTCATACCTAGTTCTTGCCAGTCCCTTTACTTTTGCCTGAACCCTGTATTGGAAGAAGGACCTCTATATTCCTAGACAAATCAACCCTTAGTGAGAATTCACACACTCTATAAGCATGCCCTTAGGCCAGCCTCCTAAACATGGCCATCGACCCAGATAGAACAAAAACTTTGTTTGAGAATCTCTTTTAGCCTTGGTGATTTGGGTTCTTCACTCTGAGTTTCCCATAACCATCATCTAAGCCTGTCTTAATTTAAATACCCCACCAACTAAGAGCTTCTATTAAGAACCATGGCAACAGTCATTGGGTGACTGTTATCTCAGCTCTCCTTTCACTACATTATAAGCATCATAGTGGCAGGGATTTTTAGATGAATTGTTCTCTGTCTTATTTCCAAAATCTGAAACAATACCTGAAACATAGCAGACAGTCCATATTTGTTGAAATGTAGAGTGGATTTATTTTTATTGTGCTACTATTGGGTCCAAACCTAGGAAATCATCACTGGGAAAGCAAGCACAAAGCTAAGCAAAATAGCGCCAGGCAGATTACTGTGTATGAATACCAGATTGTTATTCTGTCTTGTGTTATTCAATCAGATTGGACTATTTAGAAATTTCAGACCTTAAGGGCCAATTAGACTGAGATTCCTAATCAACCCCAGTAGCTCCTCATGGTGAGTAGGAATTGGTGATGGATGGAGCACTCAGCAGTGATTTGCCCACTGCCAACTGTGTGTCAATGGTGCTGGCCTACCCACTGTCGACTTGTCTCAGATTTTATAGCACATTCCTTCCTTGGAAGAGATGACTGAGATTTTTACAGTACATCCCTTTAATTCAAATAGAATAGGGCTATTAAAACAGAAGGGCTACCATTTTCCACATGGCCAAGTCATTTTTCTTCATGTAAAGGCAAATATTTCATGCTTCACATTGAGGGTACCTGGGACTTGCAGCACCAGGAACTAGAAATTATTCACTCCAGCATTTATATTAGTTGCCCATGTAATGACTTAATGTGACAGCTTGTCAAGAAGGACATTTAATATGCCTGTTGTACGGAAGTCATATTTCATTTGCTTTTTGAGACATTGGCCCCAGGGAAACGGGCTTTATGAGTTTTAGCAGGAACTATTGGGCTTGGTTCATCCAGCCAACACTCACACAGAAAAATCTTTTACAGAGGGCTTCTGAAACTCGATACTAAAACTAAAATGAATACTTTTAAGTAAAGGAACAGTTGACCACTAGCTATTTTAACCATACAGTGAGGGTGTGCTCTCTGTCAGAGCTTCAGAAAATGTAGTGGTATTCCTCTGATTTCTATTGCTTTCCTCTTAACTTTCATAGGGATGAGTATTTGTGCTTTAAACCAAAGACAATATTTTCAAACATCAAAAAAAAAAAAACAGTCTAGAAGTCTATCAATAAAAACCTTCCATTTTGATTATTTCCTCTAAAGCAAAAGACTGGATACTCTGAGATTCAGTAAGCAATATGAGGCTTTTTCATGTATCAGAGAATGTTTATTTTCTCTTGTATCCAAACTACACTGGAAGTATTACATGGCATAATAAACCCAACAGATAAAAATAAGCCCCTGGAAAAGCAGTCATGTTTTAAAAATATCATGGCACAATACAAAATGTTCTGAACATGCTGTAGCACCCAGATATTCAAACAGACATGTACTACTGCTGATATATATTGGGCTGAGGGGATTTGCTGATGGAGACCTAGGAAAGGTTGGCTTTGGGTGGAAGATGACAATGAAAGAAGAGAAAATGAGAAATAAAAATGTAAATAATGGTGTTTACATGTCAAATATATAGAAATTTAAAACAAGCAATGACAGTGGCCATGTTTTTATTCTCTAAGAAAGACAAAGTCTCTAAAATTGAGGGAGGTAGTACACAGTTGCAATAATCTGTGCACAGGGGCACAGATAAATTTTCTTGGATACAAGCCCCATAGTGGCTGGCAGGATGCAGTTACCATGGCACAACATCCACCTGGTCATTGGAATTGGAATTACCTGTTTTTTGTTTTGTTTTGTTTTGTTTTTTAACCCAAAGCTTTTAACTGTGTGGATCACAAGAAACTGGAAAATTCTGAAAGAGATGGGAATACCAGACCACCTGACCTGCCTCTTGAGAAATCTATATGCAGGTCAGGAAGCAACAGTTAGAAGTGGACATGGAACAACAGACTGGTTCCAAATAGGAAAAGGAGTACGTCAAGGCTGTCTACCGTCATCCTGATTATTTAACTTATATGCAAAGTACATCATGAGAAGCGCTGGACTGGAAGAAACACAAGCTGGAATCAAGATTGCTGGGAGAAATACCAATAACCTCAGATATGCAAATGACACCACCTTTATGGCAGAAAGTGAAGAGGAACTAAAAAGCCTCTTGATGAAAGTGAAAGAGGAGAGTGAAAAAGTTGGCTTAAAACTCAACATTCAGAAAACGAAGATCATGGCATCTGGTCCCATCACTTCATGGGAAATAGATGGCAAAACAGTGCAAACAGTGTCAGACTTTATTTTTGGGGGCTCAAAAATCACTGCAGATGGTGATTGCAGCCATGAAATTAAAAGACGTTTACTCCTTGGAAGGAAAGTTATGACCAACCTAGATAGCATATTGAAAAGCAGAGACATTACTTTGCCCACAAAGGTCCGTCTAGTCAAGGCCATGGTTTTTCCAGTGGTCATGTATGGATGCATGAGTTGGACTTTGAAGAAAGCTGAGTGCCGAAGAATTGATGTGTTTGAACTGTGCTGTTGCAGAAGACTCTTGAGAGTCCCTTGGACTGCAAGGAGATCTGACTAGTCCATTCCGGGGGAGATCAGTCCTGGGTGTTCTTTGGAAGGAATGATGCTAAAGCTGAAACTCCAGTACTTTGGCCACCTCATGCAAAGAACTGACTCATTGGAAAAGACTGATGCTGGGAAGGATTGGGAGCAGGAGGAGAAGGGGATGGCAGAGGATGAGATGGCTGGATGGCATCACCGACTCGATGGACATGAGTTTGAGTGAACTCCGGGGGATGGTGATGGACAGGGAGGCCTGGCGTGTTGTGATTCATGGGGTCACAAAGAGTCGGACACAACTGAGCAACTGAACTGAACTGATCCATGTTACACTTGAAGCCAGTTAAATCATTCATGAGTGTGAGACCCAGGCATCAAGGTTTGAAAGCTCCTCTAGGCGATCCTAGATGGCTCAGATGGTAAAGAATCTGTGTGCAGTGCAGGAGAAACCTGAGTTTGATCTCTGGGTTGGGAAGATCCTCTGGAGAAGGGAATCACAATCCACTCCAGTATTCTTGCCTGGAGAATTCCATGGACAGAGGAGCCTGGCAGGCTACAGTCCAGGGGTTACATACAGTAGAAGGACACAACTGAGCAACACACACATACACATAAACACACACACACACACCCCTACAGGCAATTCTAATGAGCCAAATTCAAGAATCCCTGATCTAGATATTTGCAATCTATTTCTACCTTCTAATCATGTTGGTTCTTTCATTCAATAAGGAATTGACAAAGCATCTATCTCATGCCAGACTATGTAGTAGGCATTAGGGATGAAAACATTTACAAGGACATCAAACAAGATGCAGTTCTTACCCTCATGGAGTCAAAAGGGAAGGTTATGTAAAATAATCAAATTGTACTAAGAAAAATAATAAAAGCACCAGCTCATATTTATTGTATACTGTACCCTAGGCTGCGTAAGCATGTTAAACACTTATCCACTCCCTTCATCTACTGTATTATTATCACATCACTATACATATGAGAGAACTCAGGCCCAGAGAAGTTACATAACTTGCCAGATATAATAAGCTAATTTAGCAGTCCAAATGGGATTCACCCCAAGCAGCCTTCACTCCTAACCATACCATGCTCTGGAGTTTGTGATTAAATGCTAGGAAGGCCCAGAGGAAGAAACAAATAATTGAACCAAAAGGGGAGGGAGGTGTTTGGGAAAGCAATGAGGCAACATGTGGACTATGTAGAAATTTAGCTGGAATTTTCAGGTGGAAAAGTGTGTTTGGATGGAATAGCATTTGTAAAGATATGAAGGTACATGAATATTTGCGCAAGACAGGATAATTTGTATGATAGTGCAGCTGAGGCTTTGAGGAAATTTGTTCAGGGTGAGACTTTCTGCATGTTCCCAGTTATTCTTAGAACTTTGGAATAAACATAACAAACAAGCGGCCCAAGCAGAATGCTTTTCCCCAGACTATGATCAATGCATAGTTAGTAGCTGACTCTGCACCTACCAATTCCTCATTGTTTAAAGATGTCCTAATCACCATAGCCAGGGAGAGTCCAGATTTCCGGGCAGCCAGGGTCTTAAAAAATTAAAACAAACAAACAAAAAAACAATCGTGAGTTACTGATACATGAGGTGACTGTTATTTACCTATTACTCAGCGGAAGATGAAAATGTAAGAGTATAGACTATCACTGTTCACACTTTAGGTAACAGGGACCTACTATATTCAGTAGTCAGCCAATTCATCTAGAATGTGGAATCACAGAACATTAAAGCTAAAAACGTCCCTTTTAGATCATCAAACCTAGACCCTACATTTTACAGATGATAAAACTGAGGCCCAGTAAGAAATACTCTGTAGCCCAAGGTTTCTAGGCTAGCATGAGACTTCTAAAACATTTTCTCCAAAATGACCATAATCACATGCCTTCATAAAACAGGACCATTGATACAGAGCCAGTTCACCTTTCTGATAGCCCTGAATCACAACAGGTATTAGGTGATTCTTGAGTTGTCTATAGTTTCCTGGAATATGCTTCCATATCTAGCCAATGTATTTTCTTACCAAGTATACATTTTATCAAGTGAGAATCATCATTCCCAGATTTGTTCTCTTCACTCAGTGCTGGTAACTTAGGTGATTTTAAGTAATAGTTACATTCCTTTAGTTTCCCCTGTAAAATAGAACCATTATACGGCTCCCACTAGAAACATACATGATATAAGGTTAATGTACTCAATGGTACTATAGAGAACTGTTGAAATCAGTTCTACATGGGAATGTTAACTATTCTCCCCCATTAGGAACAAAGGGAAGTCACAGTGGAATAATTCATCTGGTCAGAAATATATCTACTTGCAGCCACAAAGACACTGTGCCTAGTTAAGTTCAGTATAGTCCTAAGTGGGGAGGTGACTTTCCATCTGTCTCTACCCCTACCATGTAAACTTATAGGGCACTTATCTCCAAAGATAGTCTTTTATCTCTGACAACTACTGTCCCTCAAATTATATTTTTAGTCTATTTTAGTCCATATTTGCACTTGCTATTTACATAAGTTGTCCTATCTTTCAGAATGGAGATGTTAAATTCTTATAGAACCCAAACTTATTATTCTTATATGTTTCTGTCTTTTTATTTCCCCACCATGTTCTCTTGGATTGCATGAATAAGAGCAGTATTTGAGAAGACTGCCAAATATTAAATAAATTTAAAATCACTTACCATGGCCTGAAGAGTCCAAGTGATAGAGAAAATAAAATACAAATAATTAGACATATGAGAAAAGAACATAATAAAGTTAAATAAGCCTAATGCTAAAAAATGATGTCACAGTACAACAGCAGGAATCTGAGATAACTGTACAGACATATATATCATGCTTTCCAGCATAAGATTTTTCCAGGAAAGACTTTGTCTTTTCTAATTTAAAGCTAAAGTGATGATCTTCAGATAAAGGTTTTCACAGCAAAATTTAAAATTGCCAGTATCAAGAATCTGTATACATTGGTGTACAAAGGAAACTTCAGTTTCTCTGGGGGAAATATATTTTCATGCAATAAACCATTAAGAATATGGCTCTAAAACATGAAAACACTGTGAATGATACAAAACATTTCTTTTTCCTGTTGATGGGCTATTTTTTAGACTTTAATACAGACTATTATTAAATCTTTTCATTTCTCAGCAGTCTCCAGCATATTTCCTTATAGGAGAGTTTGTTATTCAGAGTTATATTCAGGGCTAATATAGGCTTTAATGACCTGGAAGCTATGGTTTTCTTTGGAGAGTGAAACAGCTTATTAATTTGGTTAGATGTGATCTTACTACAAAAGAATAAAGAACTGATTAACATTGTCTGCTTGCTTTATAAAATGCTAAAAGATTATAGGGTTAAGGTGAAGACTTCAAATCCAGCCTTCTACTGCAAATTAAACTCATGGTCATTTATAAAATTGAGCACATCAAAGCCCAATTGTAGAAGACCACTTGGCATGTTGTATGACTTCCTTTTTGCTCAATTATAGCACTATTTTAACTCAATCTGTAATTTCACCTAATATCAAAAGCCGTCAAAAGGTTAGAGCTATTTCCTCCATCTAATCGACTTTAAAGAGAAAATAAGCCTAATGCTGCTAGCATCCAGCTTCTCCTGTGTTTTACGCTATGAAATATTTACAGGCTAGGCATTTAATGAGAAGGACAATATGACATCTAATAAAGACAACACATGCAGTCAAAATGAACTGAACAGGAGTGACTCACCACATCTCGTACAATAGGCAGAGTTTTCTTTCTGCGGAGATCTGGCATACTGTCAATACCATAAAGTCCCCGACCAGCTCTGAAAGAGGGGGAAAGGAATGATTTCAATGGGGAATAGAGTTCCTATTAAAAAATTCCTCTGTCTGTAGTATAAAGTCTGTGAAAGAAAGGTTAAGGGATTACCATAGTGGTTAAGATAGCAGCAAAGACCCAAGACTCAAGGACCTTGCCCCCAAATAAGAGACCAACTATCACACATACACTTAGATCACACTCTACATCTTAGATAGTTTCATATTTTGTAGAATTATATATGGTCTGGTTTGACACATTGTTTTATTGTACCACAGAGAGGATAATTAAAATCATTATGTATATGGAACTTTGCACCTAGAGGAAGAAACAGATTCAAACCAGTTTTGGTAAAAGTTTCACCTGTCTGCAATGATAAAAAAAAAATACTTTTATTGTAAAAATACTATTTTTGTGTGTGTGTACATTGTGCCTCCACAGATTGAACTCCAAGCAGCATCTTAAGAATTTATCAACATATTTAAAATACTAGTGATTATCCCAGTACCATAATTTCCACTTATCTGAATTATCCGAAGATAAATGCACAAGATTAAATGTTGTGTAAGCATGTTCACTGCAACTTTCTCTACCAACAACAAAAGCTAGGTGACCTAAATATTCAGTAACAGTATACTGATTGAATGAATTGTAGAATACTACACAGTGGAAGTGATGCAATCATTAAAGCAAATAAGCTAAATATCCATGTGCATATATGAAAAAATATAGTATGTTAAGAAAGCACATTTCCATATTATTAAGATTCCTATTGACCCTCATATGCATGGGTGCTTATATACGCATGGAAAATGTCTAGAAATATATTCACCAAATTGATAACCGTAATTACCTCCGTGGAATAAAATTGGATGAGAGAAAGAGAGAAGACTCCCTATGTTATAAATTTAGTAATGTTCAACATTTTTATACTACGCATGTGTTATATCTGCCATTTAAAATAATTTTAAATATATTAATATTTGTTTATTACAATAAATTTAATACATTGAATTCGATTTTTCTTGCATCGAAGCCAGTCTTTTTATACAACCAAAAAGGTGCTATCATCATCATTCCCTTCTCATCTGAACTGCACAACTCCTGCTAACCTCTAGCTGAGAGCCAGCTTTTGCACCAGAAATATAACAATGCAGGCACAATGTTTTAGCTGGGCAGCTCTGCCATTGAAACAGGCTGCAACAGTCAATTAAAGGTTATCAGCATTTTAATATTCAGTTTTCACTGACACAAAGATTGTCTTTTCATTCCTGCTGCTTAATTTAACAAAGGCGAACCTTTGTCTTATTGCATCTCTTAGTACCCAACAGTCTGCGCTCTAATACTTCCAGTTTGGTGATCTTGGACAATTGATAAAAATCCATCATCCAACTCATATAAAGTAGTAGTCAGAGCAAAATATTAATGATGGTAATAAACAGTAATAATGCCATAACTTACATGTTTGAAAATAAGGACCAAATCCAGTAATACATGTGAAATATTAAAACCATTGCACATGGTTGTGTTACTGTCAGTGATGAACAGAGTATACTTAAGGTCATGCACTTGAAATTAAAGTTACTTATAGGTCACAGAATACAGGACAAGAGTAATTATGGGGCAGAGACTAAGGAAGAGGAAAGAAAGAATGGGAAGGAATAAAAGATGGGAGGGGAAACACGGTGTGGTAGCTGGAGATGACATTTAACAGTTAAGCAGTCCACCACTGAACCTGTGAAAAATGGAGTTAATACAGCTGCTGTTGTCTGACACTCTAGAGCAGCTGATTGGTGGCTCAGCAGTAATGAATCTGCCTGCAACGTGGGAGACCTGGGTTCGATCCCTGGATTGGGATGATCCCCTGGAGGAGGGCATAGCAACCCACTCCAGTATTCTCTCCTGGAATATCCCCATGGACAGATGAGCCTGGCAGCTACAGTCCATGGGTTCACAAAGAGTCAGAAATGACTGAGTACATAAGACACTCTCTAGGTCAAGGGCTGTGATAGTCACAGTGACAAAGAGCAAGAATTGAGATCACAAAAGACACATTGGCAACATTCTCTCATGAACTCCAAGAAACTGCAGAGTACAGAAGGGCAGTATATTTTTTTTTTCTTCTCAACACTCATCTTCAGAAAGACTGGCTTCCCTGGTGGTGCAGAGGTTAAAGCGTCTGCCTGCAATGTGGGAGACCTGGGTTCGACCCCTGGGTCGGGAAGATCCCCTGGAGAAGGAAATGGCACCCCACTCCAGTATTCTTGCCTGGAGAGTCCCATGGACGGAGGAGCCTGGCGGGCTACAGTCCACGGGTCGCAGAATCGGACACGGCTGAGCGACTTCACTTCACTTTCACTGCTATCTCAGTGTGGCATCCTGCTTCCCTCCTATTCTCTTTCCATATTCTTCTCTCCCTGCTTGTTCATGCTTGAACCTCCCCCACCATACACACATCTCAAACACTAAATATATGTGAAAATAAATAGATGGGAAAGGATTATGTAAGTAGGTTTCCAAAGCATTTTTCCACTTTCATTTGCTCCAATCTAAAACTCTGATTCCTTGCAGTTTCTACTTTCACTCCTCTGTGAACAGAATAATAATGGCATAAAATGTTCATCAATAAATGTCTTTCCACCACATTACATAGCAATCACACTAACTCACTGCCTCCAAGTGTTTTGAAATGTTTTGACTCCTAAATAATGTGACTTTAATAACTTTGTAGAGAAACATATCCAATTGTGATAATGGTTGACAAAGTGATTTATAAACTGCAAAGTGTTCCTATCAATAACAGATTATTTATTATCTTTGTGTTTTCCTTCTCAAGGAACTTAAATTCCAAAGCCCATCTAGAATTTGGAATAACTCTATATATTCACAAATTCAGGAATAAATAATGCACATATATGTTCTTGAATCATACTTCACCCTTATGCTTGTCTCATCAAGAGAGAGAGACACAAGGAATGAGGCCAAACTTGAGCCAAAGGTAGAACACATGGAACCAAAATTCATCTCTGTCTCATCTGAGATTGTTATTTAATTAAACCTATATTTTATAATTTTTAAAAATGCAATGCAGTAAAATATATTTTCTTAAGCTTCATAGGTAGTGCCCAAAGTGTTCTTCATCAGGTTGTGTTTTCTTACTTTACATTTTTACTATTACTCTAAGAAGTTTGGATAAACATATACATTAAAGAGCTTATCCATCAACTAATAATAAAGCTTTTATTTCAAACTTAAAAAAAAGATCCTGCCCTAGTAGCCTCACTTTTTGAATAGAGAAGTGCTTGGTAAATACTGTGAAGTGCTATACAAACGTCAATTATTTGTGTAATAGTTACTGAGAGGCTTCCTAAAGAGGAGAGGTCTGGGAGTGATTAAATAACAACAACCAAAAAAAGGTGACTCTTGGAAAGAACACAGTAGGTAAGGAAATAATTGACTTTTTGGCAAGAGGTCAGGCTCATGGATATCAGTTAAAATCCAGAAGAAACTAGTTAGGCTGGATGAGGAGGAGGTCAGAGACAGTCATCAACAGGGGCAACAGCAGGCAGGTAATTCTGAAGGGAAATCTAATTTTAGGGAAGAGCTGTTTGATTTCACCCCTTTCTGTAATAGCTGATTGGATTATGCTGTCTCTAATGTAGCCAGCAAACTAGCTAATTCTAGCTGACATTTAAATGTGCTTACCAGGAGCCAGATATAATACTAATCATCAGATTCAATCTTTACAAGTATTATGTCATTTTATTCTCAAAAAAATCCACTGAGGAATAGGTACAATTATTTATCCCATTCTATGGATGAAGAAAGGACGTCACAGAATAGTTCAGAATCATCCCAAAGATCATGATCTAAGTCACAGTTAGCACTATCATACTCTACTGCTTTTATGATTACACAATTCCACATTTACAACAATATGAGTTGAGGCTTCTCATTAATCCCATTTTACCCTTATTAAATCTTAAGGACAGCAACTTCCCCAGGCCTAGAAATACCTGGTAGAGCTTGATATCCATTGTGGGAGTGTCTTGCCTTGAATATCATGTTCTTAATAATGTATATATAAATATATATATAACCATATTAATATATTATATTATATATAATATAATATATATTAACATTAATAACATATATATAATGTATATATTTTCTAGATTTCAGAGGCCTGTCCCAGTTGATTTAGAGGTGCTTCTAGTATTTGAATTTAAAAAATGTATTCAAAGGCTATTATCTTCAGTACAGAAGCCCTGTATCACTGTATGAAATAGTCCCAATCCTCCCCAAGTGGCTCCTCTCCAGATATTCAAGTGTTCCCCTGATGAAAAAGGAGTCTTTAGACTACAGGCATTACAAATGAGACATAGGCATCAGGAGATCCACAGAAATGTCTGGAATGTCAATGACCACATATAATTGACAATGGATATAATTTTATAGGCTAAATTAAGTGAGAGGTATTCTAATTCAACATTTGTTCTCTTAAAAAGCTTTCATATTTTTCATGGTTTTATTTCTTACTTCTTCACCTAATTATACTAAAAGGAGTTTACTGAGTTTAATAAAATCTGTGTATAAAAATGTATGGCTACATACCTTGAGTCAGGTTCAGTTAATTATTTCATTACAGAAAAAAATAATACAAATTTTCTAAAAGATATATATGGCATTCAGTAATTTCAAGAAATCTGGGTCAGAAAGATGTTATGGGGAGGGAGGTGGGAGGGGGGTTCATGTTTGGGAATGCATGTAAGAATTAAAGATTTTAAAATTTAAAAAATAAACTAAAAAAAAATAAATAAAATAAAAAAAAAAAAGGAAATCTGACACACAGGTAGGAGGGGTAAAGCTGATTTTACTAAATACATGGCAGTTATTTTTACTCCAAAATTGACGTGATAACATACTGAGTCTATTCAGATTGAAAAAGAACTCTGAGAAGACACAAGAGGAGTAATGCATGAAAACTATAAGCAGGTTTCCTGAAAGTAGCACTTTCTGATTATGGGACAAAGATGTCCTATTTCCACATGTGGAAGCTTGATGCTTAATTGGTAATATTTGGAGACTTGCTGATTTCCATTAGAAATCAGAAAACTGGTAGACTCTGCTTATATCCAAAGGAGTTGTTAAATTAATTGAAGACTATAAGCCTGAAAAAAAAACATAATACTTCTGTTTATTTCTATGTTCCCAAGGCAATTATTGGGCAGGGTTATATAATCAATCTTTTTTAGCATTATGGAATATTAAGGCAATGTAAAAGTTTAACTAACTCATTTTAACTCCCTCTCCTCTAGCACAGCTGTACACCCTTTCCAACTTTAAAAAACAACTCTTTGCATTTATTACCTTACTTAATGATAAACATACAATGACCAATATTGCTTTTTCTGATTAATGTGATGTATCTTACACCCATTTTAACACTTTTCTTGATGACTACGATACACTTTATTCACCTGCAGCATATTAGGATATGTCATTAGGATATTTTCTTTCCTTTTCTTCATTTTCTGGAAAAGATTTCCATTATTGTCAACAATGAATGAGTATTTGTGTAGTTGACGACTCACTCCCCATAGGCAATTAATTAGAAATTCCTAAATATTTATTGATTCTTTATCTCATCAAAACTAAGATATTATCTGTCATAAGATGAAATGTTATTTTCTATACCATTGGGGAAAAATCAAATTAATCTCTGACACCATGCTCTCCTTGAAATTAGAATTTAAATTTTATACTTATTGAAGGGCCCTCTTTAAGTGACTCTGTGGCATAGATTTCTGTCATATGTCATATATATTTTTCTTACATATGAAAAGGAAAATATAAACAAATTATTATTCAGAATCCAGCTTTTCAGAATTACTCAACTCAGAACTGTCATTATCTGGAGCTTTTTCCAAATTATTGTCCTTTAAGCCATCAACTTTGGCCACCAGGTGCGAAGAGCTGATTCATTTGAAAAGACCCTAATGCTGGGAAAGATTGAGGGTGGGAGGAAAAGAGGATGACAGAGGAAGAGATGGTTGGATGGCATCACCGACGCGATGGACATGAGTTTGGGTAAACTTTGGGAATTGGTGATGGACAGGGAGGCCTGGGGTGCTGCAGTTCATGGGGTCACAAAGAGTCAGACACGACTGAGGGACTGAACTGAACTGAAGCCATCAAGAGCAACAGTGATTGGGTATTATGAATAACTGTGCTTCATTACTATTTCTTGTGTGATCCTTCCTCAAATCATCCTTATGTTTCTAAACTGGAGCAACTGTTCAGCCATATCACTAGCAATAAGAATAAAATGACTTTGTTTTCCCAGGGCAATTTTTAACTAGGTTTAACAAGCATTCAAGCCTATAATCTCTTACAACTGCTGCTTGTAAGAGACGGCTACCAATGTTTCTGAAACACCATTGATTATTAACATGCGTCTCCATTTGTTCTAAAGTATAAAAGCATAAAAATGCACAGTTGCCTCTCTCCTAAACTTTCCCATTGATGGTCACTAGCCCAGGCTTCACTATCTTAACTAATCTCTTAAAAATTTTCCCATCCACTTTTTTTGTTTTTAAATATCACTAACAGAGTGATTTTTCTAGAACACAAACTTAAAAATGTCATCTTTTACACTCAATATGCCTCAATGCCCACAAGATACCAGAATTCAGTGAGGTATGATTTCTCCTCCAGTCTCATCTTTTTGGACTTGTCCCTATACTTTACTTCCTTGTTCTAGTCATCTTGAACTCCTTATAGATCCTTGGAGACATTACACGATTCCCTCCTTGTCTAATTTTACTCTGTTATTTCCTCTGCTGGTACTGGTCTCCTCACTCAGTGGCATAAGCTAACACTGACTGACCTCTCAAATGAAACATGAATGTAACAGTCATCAGCCCATAAGGCAGGTGTAAGCGCATGTTCCCCAGCTCTACCAGCTCTACTTGACTGCAACCTCAACATCAGTGACGCTCAGTGGGAGAGACTTGGGAGTAAGGGAATGAAGAAGGGGTAGGATCATGACTCCTGCTTTTCAGATGGACTTCTCAGCAGCTGTATGGGTTAAAATTAAATATTCGTTACTGAGAGAATGGTATCCTACTCTTTGGTTGAACTGAGGCTGAAAAATATTTGAGAACAGTTGTTCTAAGTCTTTCCCCATAGTCCCTGTAAAACAGAATTTTGTTTGTTCATGTGGATGTCCCTGATAGAATATAGGTTTCAAAAAAGTGAGAAATAAAACTCAGTAACCTTTACTTCCCTATAGCCAACTCTGGCATGTAACAGAGAACACTGAAATATGGAAGGTCAAGTGAGCAAGCCTGGCCACTGGGGAGATGAGATATTAAGTTATCCATGGTCTTGGTTTGGAATGAAAGATTCTTATCTGTGAAATAGCACATGGAAAGTATGAGACAGAAGCCTGAGGACCAGGGGGAAAGTTAAGGACCACACACTAAAGTGGGTTAGCAGGCAAAGACTTAGTCACTGAAAGAAGGTAAGAGCCTAGCGACTCAACCAGTAAATATTTTTTAAAACTCTAGACATATGGATGGCTAACAAACACATGAAAAGATGCTCAACATCACTCATTCTTAGAGAAATGCAAATCAAAACCACAATGAGGTACAACTTCAAACCAGTCAGAATGTCTGCGATCCAAAAGTCTACAAGCAATAAATGCTGGAGAGGGTGTGGAGAAAAGGAACCCTCCTATACTGTTGGTGGGAATGTAAACTAGTACAACCACTATGGAAAACAGTGTGGAGATTCCTTAAAAAATTGCAAATAGAACTGCCTTATGACCCAGCAATCCCACTGCTTGGCATACACACCAAGGAAACCAGAATAGAAAGAGACACATGTACCTCAATGTTCATCACAGCACTGTTTATAATAGCCAGGACATGGAAACAACCTAGATGTCCATCAGCAGATCAATAGATAAGAAAGCTGTGGTACATATACACAATGGAGTATTACTCAGCCGTTAAAAGAATACATTTGAATTAGTTCTGATGAGATGGATGAAACTGGAGCCTATTATACAGAGTGAAGTAAGCCAGAAAGAAAAACACCAATACAGTATACTAACACATATATATGGAATTTAGAAAGATGGCGATGATGACCCTGTATGCAAGACAGCAAAAAGACACAGATGTGTATAGCAGACTTTTGGACTCAGAGGGAGAGGGAGAGGGTGGGATGATTTGGGAGAATGGCATTGAAACATGTATACTATCGCGTAAGAATCGAATCGCCAGTCTATGTCCTATGCAGGATACAGCATGCTTGGGGCTGGTGCACGGGGATGACCCAGAGGGATGTTGTGGGGAGGGAGGTGGGAGGGGTTCATGTTTGGGAACGCATGTACACCCGTGGTGGATTCATGTCAATGTATGGCAAAACCAATACAGTATTGTAAAGTAAAATAAAGTAAAAATAAAAATTAAAACAAAACAAAACAAAAACAAACAAAAAAACTCTATGAACCTCGATTATCTATAGAAAATTCAAAAATTACCTTCACAGTGGCTTTGTTGCGAGCACCAATTGAGAAAATGTGTGTAAGTAGATTATGTATTATTGGTAACAATTATTTCATTATAGACTTTTCTAAATAGGAACATCATTGAAACTGATTGAATGTATGCTGGCCCACTGCTGCCCTATGGCTAAGCTACATTCCTCCAACTAGGGAACATACTAGTAACAGAGTCTCTGGCAGACACACACTTGTGGGTAGCTATCTACTTAAAGAATTAAAGAAAAAGGCAGCAAGACAAAGTTGCAATTGCACCAAGTATGGTATTCTGAGCACCATTAACTTCCTCTTCTGACTCAGCTTTGGTCTGGGCTTCTTTCCTCTGATCTTATTTTGGTTAGTGCCTCAGCCCTGATGAGCATGTGTCTTGGCTGGGTTTATTCCTTGCCTAACCCTCATATATAATCCTGCTTCCAGTTATTTATGTTAGACAAAGGTCTCAGATGCTCAAACCAAGTTCATTTTTTCTGCTAGTTCTAATTTTGAAAAACACTGCTTTTATCCTCTCAATTATTTAAGCTCTGACTTAGAAATAAAATTCAAAGCATAAAGCTTCTCCCTAGTACTAATCATTCCAGACTCCTCTTCATTATTTCCTGGATTCTGTGAACTGTAGGCATAAAGTAGGATGGTTGTCTTTATGGAAAGCCATATCTAGTCCTCTAAACTACCACTGATGATCCCGGTGGAGGGAGCTACATTAGAGACCAACACGATATCTCAATAAAACAGGTACAGCCATATATCCTTTTACCTCACAGTATCATTAGGTCCTTGATGGAGAATGAGATGAGCTAACCCTAGGGATCTACTGGTTCCATATCCCTAGGTTCAATCAACTGCAGATTGAAAATATTTAGGAAAAGAAATTCAGAAATTCCCCAAGGTGAAAATTGAATTTTCTGTGTGCTGGAAACTATCTGCATAGCATTTACAACTATCTAAATAGCATTTGGGAGCCTCGAGTCAGACACAACTGAAGTGACTTAGCAGCAGCAGCAGCAGCAGATGGCTCAGCGGGTAAAGAATCAGCCTGCAATGCAGGAAACACAGGAGACTCGAGTTCAATCCCCAGGTCAGGAATATCCTCTGGAGAAGGAAATCTACATTCTACTTGCTATTGTAAGTAATCTAGAGGTGATTAAAAGTATACAGCAGGATGTACATAGATTATGCTCAAATACTAACCCTTTTTTTTTTTATATAAAGGACATGAGCATCTTCAAATTTTGATAAATGTGAGGGCCCTGGAACCAATCTCCTACAAATAGCAAAGGGTTGACTGCACTTGGTTTGAGTTTAGATGCCATGGTTGTATGAAAAATACAGAAAATTATATGCAGTGGGACAATACTGTTCTCAACTGAGAGATCAGAGGAAGATGAAACTATGAGTTACAGCATATTCTTATCTTCCAACTCTTACTCATTCTGGGCATGTGTTAATAAGAGAGTGCACTGGCATGTTGAATTGCCATCACTTCTAAATGGTGTCCTTTCTCACTTTTGCTTTCACTCTTTCACTTTTTCTCTAATTCATACTAAACACGTATATGAATTAACCTCACCAAAGGAGGCAAGGAGCATGTTTGTTCTGGAGCACAGTGATACCAATAAATAGTTTTTAAGTGTTCTTGAATATTTCCACAAACTTATCAGCACTCTTACGTAAAGACTCCATTTCAGAACCAATTATCTTTCCTGCAGATTTTTTTGGATGTCTCCTTTTAATTTCTCTGCTTTTTGTACTATCACCATTTGCTCAATTGCAGAGGCTTAAAATCCTTCATAAGAGCTAACCCAAGTTGTAAAACTTGAACAACCTAAGAAATTAAACATTCCATCATTCTTGTATTTAGGCCTGCAGAAACTGAGCTGCAAGACATGTAAATGCTCGTTCAGGATAAGCAGCTTGTGGTACCAAGCTAGACATTCTCAGGTCTCCAGACCATCACTGATGCCCTTCTGTCTTCTTTGCTTCTCATATCCAACAGGTATCAAGCCTTGTCCATTTCCATTTGTCATGGTCTCTTTTCCTTGTTCACATCCCCTCTCATTTCTTTCTTTCTTTACATCAGGATCACCACAATTTTTTGTGAATTTTACCCTGTTACACCTGGCATGCTTTCTGTTGACTTCCTAATTACTAACTTCCTTATCTGTAGTTCATATGGACAGAACTGTCACATCCATCTTGCTATGAGTATGTAGCCACGAGACTAACACGACAAAAGCAATGTTTTAAGAAGACTGGTCTGGCAGTGCGGTTCATGATAGATTAGAGGACGGATCAAGGAGACAGAGATGGTCTGAAAGGCTGTTGAAGTAATTCTGGATTCCTTAACAAGGGTCTTGACTGAGGTGGTTTTTACCACTTTCTTTGGTAACCCCTTCATTCCACTTTGTGAATGCTGGTAAAGCTCCCAATTCAAACTGCTATAATATTTTAAAGAGTAAATGGTCTCGTTGTCAAGGAGAGCCTTTGTATTCTACTAAATTACTCTCTCCTTTCCTGGGCATTGACCTCTTGCCACGCTGCAATGCTCCTTAGCACTTTAAAGCAGGCTTTTTCTTTCAAATCTCTGTTCTTTTGAAACATGGTTTCAGAAGTGCTGACTACCTCATTATTCATTTTTACATTATTTTTCAAAAGCTAATGCCATTTTTAAGTTTTTAAAGACATAAAGGGGATGTGAAAGAGTCACCATTCTGGTAGTAAAGGGGATTGCAGGTTATAGTTTCAATTTGAAAACTATTTTTCATAGCAAAACAACCAAACGGTCCTAGATTTTAGTATAATGAGATGGAGAAGCGAAAAGAGAAAATGCAGCTGTTAAATGACCTTCTGAAAATTTCTCAATGTTAGTCTTATGAGGACAATGCCAGGTGTTGGGGATTAATTTCTAACAACTCAGTTATTATCGGAGAAGGCAATGGCACCCCCACTCCAGTACCCCTGCCTGGACAGTCCTATGGATGGAGGAGCCTGGGAGGCTGCAGTCCATGGGGTCATAGGGAGTCGGATATGACTGAGCGACTTCACTTTCACGCATTGGAGAAGGAAATGGCAACCCACTCCTGTGTTCTTGCCTGGAGAATCCCAGGGACAGGGGAGCCCGATGGGCTGCCATCTATGGGGTTGCACAGAGTCGGACACAACTGAAGTGACTTAGCAGCAGCACCGAGATTAAACCCATAACATTACATGCTACACAACAGAAAACAAGTAAAATATATAGCCCCCAAACTTAATTATAACTAAGCAATTGTTATGATATGAAAATAATGTTCATTTAATTAATTCATACCACATAGGGTTTCAATTTCAGTTAGTTTTAAACTCCTAAACCAGGGTTCTGTGGCTCAAAGCTATAGTAAATATGAAATTGTATGTATTAACGTTCTTTGGTTTAAAGCTAATTTTCTAAGTAATCTCTCTGGAAAGACTCAACATTCACTTATACATAGTTTATAAAGTACAATCATTTCTAAGTTAATGAAACACCAAGTTCTTGTAATATACTTTACTTGAAGGCCATTAAATACAATCAAATATCCAATAGCAAAGAACTACATTTCTCAAAGCTAAAGCCTCATAGCCTCATGTTCCTTTTAATCATACTGTTCTTTAGAAATATGCTGCATATTTAATCTCTTAAAATTTTTAATAATCTGTCTCCTATCAATAAGGAAAATTAGCTTTTTTTTTTTTTTTTAACAATCTCTCTCCCATCACTAATGAAAACTGATAGTGCCTGAAGGCAGAAACTAAGCCATTAGGTTGCTGCCCGGCTTTTGCAGCCCAAGTTTCCTCTTATTCTCAATGTTTTTGAATCCTTTTTACAGTTTACCGTATGCTAAAAGATACACAAAGCATGACTCAGCATTTAGCTCAGAATAAAGACACATCTTATGTAGTGGTCTAACTTTGATAGGTAATACCAAGAAAGAACAAGGGGAAAATTAAAAAAAAAGAAAACTCAAGCTCTGTGTATCTAAGGAAGTACCCCATTCACAGAAAACATAACCGAGTCAAGCCCTGGGGATGTTATCCCATGGTTATCTCACTATTTTAAGAGATATTACAGAATCCTTTCAATACGATTAAAATATACTTTTAGAAAGACAATAAATATATATCAAGTACTGGTTTGGCTTTCCCAGGTGGAGCAGTGGTAAAGAATCTGCCTGCCAATGCAGGAGACACAAGAGACTCTGGTTTGATCCATGAGTTGAGAAGATCCCCTGGAATAGAATTGGCAACCTGCTCTGATATTCTTGCCTGGGAAATCCCATGGCCAGAGAAGCCTGGTGGGCAACAGTCTATGGGATCACAAAGAGTCAGACATGACTGAGGGCATGCATATACGCATACACACAAGTACTGGTTTAATGAACTGCCAACCAGGGAGTGGGTGTTGGAGAGATTCCAACTGAAACAAAAATGCAGGGATAGAATATTGTGGTATCAATCACTTATTTTTAAAAATGTTTCCCTGGTCACTGATTCCAAGTCTGTTACTTTTCTCCCTCAGTGGCTTCGTCTGTGCTCTGACTCCCTTGATATATAATCTCATGTGGAAAACTCCTGGCACCATTAAGCTCAGCAACATTCTCATATCTAGGAAAGTTTCAAGCATAATCCCTTTATGCTTAGCAAGTTCAGAAGCGGCTTCCCTAACCTATCCATCCATCTGTTGAAAAGTCCTCTTCAGCTCAGGAAGGTACTCAGAGGAGTGATGGCCCAGGGTTGTACAAGAAATCAGAAGTCTATAGGGTTAAAGAAACTCAACTTTGTGATCTTTAACAATTTTAATAGCCAAGAACCATTTGACTATGCTACCAAGGTACTAAATTTACTCCTCTTATAATAATAATCATTTGATCATATCTGATTTTCACTCAGATTGCAGACCTCTCAAAAATAGGAACTAATTTCATTTTCATCTATAATATTTAGTTAAGATTTGACACATATTAGTATTGGTACATATTCTACTTCCTCCAGTGTCTCAGATGGTAAAATATATATATATATATATACACACACACACACACACACACACACACACACGCCTGCAATGCTGGAGACCTGGGTTTGATGCCTGGGTCAGGAAGTTCCCCTGGAGGAGGAAATTGTAACCTACTCCAGTATTCTTGCTCAAGAAATCCCACGGACATTAGGGCCTGGTGGGCTACAGTCCAGGGGACTGCAAAGAGTTTGACATGACTGAGTGGATATCACTTTCATACATATTATCAAGCAAAAACAGTAAAATCAGTGATTGGAAGGATTCTTTTCAGTTATTTTTTTACGTATTCCTTTTAAGGCAAATGAACATAAACTGAGAATCTGGAGTAATTAGAAATTAAACTACTGTCCCAGTTCTCTTGTCTGCCTCAGGATTTGAAACAAATATTGTTATTCTAGCAACTATGCTTCTCTGAAAATTGAAAAAACAAATGATTATATTTCTAATCAAAAACTTTACTCTTATTGTTCTTATCATAGGAACATTTCACCTACCCAATGCAATCAGAGGTTAAATAGAAAGTAAGCATTGTTTGGTCCTGATGGATATACCTTGCATGTTCAGGTATAGTTACTGGAACTGAAATGGAACTTTAAAAAGCACACATGCAACTAAAAGGTGCTATTTAGAAAAGAAAAATCCATCTATGTTTAACCTAATGTGTCATCAACTCTGCTAGCAGGCTGTCAAACTAGTATTACAGAAACACTTTTTAAATCTAGTATTTAAAACAAACAAACACAGGTATAATTAGAATGGAAGGAAGAAGGAGGAAATCAAACTATATAGATTTGAGGAGGGGTTCACTGTGCTGAGTGGAGAAGCAGAAAGTGGTAAGACCTTATTGAATCTGCCTGGCTCCTTTGAGGAGCACCTTCAGTTCAGTCGCTCAGTCGTGTCCGACTCTTTGCGACCCCATGAATCACAGCGCGCCAGGCCTCCCTGTCCATCACCAGCTCCCGGAGCTCACTCAGACCCACGTCCATCGAGTTCGTGATGCCATCCAGCCATCTCATCCTCGGTTGACCCCTTCTCCTCCTGCCCCCAGTCCATCCCAGCATCAGAGTCTTTTCCAATGAGTCAACTCTTCGCATGAGGTGGCCCAAGTACTGTGCATAATCAATGATCTTCTCTCAATATATGTTGATGTACTGGAGCTGATTTTCAATTACTGTATGTAAATCTCTGGATTTGGACAGGAAACATCTGGCCAGTGATGCTTACGTATAGTTACTTGAAAATGGACATGTTTCTTACTATGGTCATTAACACAAAAATGATATAGAGATCCACCTGGATTTTTCCTTTAGATTCATATGTGGCTGTCTATGCATCCATCACATATATCTCTCCTTAGAAGTCTGGTATCCTCAGCATCCTTTAATGAATAGGCAACAGCTGGTCACAGGATATATTAATTCCTGTAATCACAACTTGGTCATTTTGCCTCCCTATGCAAGATAAATCAATTGAGACATTGACAATTAGACTCCCATACAAAATACATGGGTCTTAAGAGTAAGTGACTAAGTCAGCGAGAAGTAGTCTACTATAAACTCTTACCTTATAACCTGAGAGCAATGTATCAGGGAAAACAGACTTTTTCACCCATCAAACTACTACTATACAGGATGCAAGCTGAGTAGCATTCTGATCTGAGTCCTGCTCACAGGCTAGGTGGCTATCTTGTAAACTTAATCCCTTTGATTTTCTCTTGAAAAAAACAACTAGGACCAGATTTATAAAATATGATATATCCCTACAAGTTTCATTCAGAGAAGGCAATGGCACCCTACTCCAGTACTCTTGCCTGGAAAATCCCATGGATGGAGGAACCTGGTGGGCTGCAGTCCATGGGGTCGCTAAGAGTCGGACATGACTGAGCGACTTCACTTTCACTTTTCACTCTCATGCACTGGAGAAGGAAATGGCAGCCCACTCCAGTATTCTTGCCTGGAGAATCCCAGAGATGGGGGAGCCTGGTGGGCTGCCGTCTATGGGGTCGCACAGAGTCGGACACAACTGAAGTGACTTAGCAGCTTAGCAGCTACAAGTTTCATTACACTTTTCATATTGTAAGAACACTGAGGGGAAAAAAAAAAAATTGAGAGCTGGGAGAAAGGGTATTTGGTTCTTTTAGTTTCATTTTATCCAATACAACCAGTGGCGAAATGGAGCTGGTCCAGATTGTATACATCTTTCCCCAACTCCACGTTCAGCACTGTCACTTTAATAGCTTGAAGCTGTCTATGTAGGATAACTTAGACCAGGAAAATAGGCAAACAATACAAATTAGAGCCTTGTCCCTTTAGCAGTGAGCCAGCTGTAAAACAGACCACTAATTATAACTCTTGTTAATATAACCAATGAGGAACTCCTTATTGGTAGTATTAATTTGACAATTTACTAACTGAACTAATTCCTTTGTTCCCATTCATCTCTATCTTTGATTGACGTGGGCCCTTAGTATTGGGAAACATCATTTTTATACAAATATTTGAGTTCTTAGTGTCTTCCTCAGAAACTCAAGTGACAGGGAAATCAGCACAGAGGACACATAAATAACTGGTCATGTCAATTTTAGCAGTGACTTCATGATTCTCTGGTCAGATTCATTCATTTCAACATTTATTGAATTCCTACTGTGTATCTAGACCAAGTGCTGTGGAGTGCTGGGAGACAGTTTTTCATGGGTTTCTTGCATTTCTGTATACTCTGGAAGTGGAGGCACTGGCTTCTGAGTTAACCTTTTACAGAGTTTGTGGAGTATATAGAGAGATACCGCACTCTTCTGAAGTAGAAAATAGATTTGTGTGCTGACCAGTATAGTAAATAAAATGTCTCTCTCTGGGGCAAAATTTGGCTTCTTTTCTTTCAAAAGATTGGGGATTCCTAAGCTCAAAACTGACACAAATCTACCGTGTACCTTGCATCCATCTAGGTCCGTCCCCATTTTGCCCCTGTGGGCTTAGGGCACAAGAGAAACGGATGCAGACATGAAGCTCATTCTATCTGCTGTGCCTTGAGCTATGTTCATATCTCTGATCCAGGAGTTTCGTGTCCTCTGCCAGCAAGTGTGAAATTATGGTGGGCTAACGTCAGCTAGTAAGTACGGTAAAGTATCAGGCTCTTCACAGTGCCTGACATGGAGGACCTAAAGTAAGGTTATTCTTAGTCTTAAGGAGACATATCGCTTCCCAGCTAGTGTAGTAGTAAAGAATCTGCCAGCCAATGCAGGAGACTTAAGAGATGCGGGTTCAATCCCTGGGTCAGGAAGATCCCCTGGAGTAGGAAGTGGCAACCCACTCCAGTATTCTTGCCTGGGAAATCCCATGGACAGAGAAATCTGGCAGACTATAGTCCATGGGTTTGCAAAGACTCGGACACAACTGACCATGAGTGTGCACACACACATGTGAAGAGACATATAAACTTGTTGAGATGTGATTATGTATGAATATGTGTAATTATAAAACACTGATTTATATACAACCAAAATATATAAAGCTGCACCAAGTAGTATGAAGGGGGAAATATTTGTATCATAGATGCATGAATCTGTCATCATGAAAAAAATTATGGAACATCACTGCATTTTATTATAAAAGCAAATATTTTATGCCACACAATCTTCATTCATGATCATGCTCATAGATGAAGCATTAATCATCTAACTAGCGACAAAGCAACCAATTTAAAGAACCAAGATAAAAAATACTTTCAACAAAATTGCTGATTACAAAACTTAACACTTGTTTTGCTAGACCAAAAAAAAAAAATTTCAATCTAGTGAATTTTTGTTTAATATCAGTTCAGTTCAGTGGCTCAGTCATGTCCAACTCTTTGTGACCCCAAGAACTGCAGAACACCAGGCCTCCCTGTCCATCACCAACTCCCAGAGTCCACCCAAACCCATGTCCAATGAATCGGTGATGCCATCCAACCATCTCATCCTCTGCCATCCCCTTCTCCTCCTGCCCTCAATCTTTCCCAGCATCAGGTGGCCAAAATATTGGAGTTTCAGCTTCAACATCAGTCCTTCCAATGAACACCCAGGACTGATCTCCTTTAAGATGGACTGGTTGGATCTCCTTACAGCCAAGAGACTCTCAAGAGTCTTCTCCAACACCACAATTCAAAAGCATCAATTCTTCAGCACTCAGCTTTCTTCAATTTGTTGAATACCAGCAATAGGGCAGGTTCTTCACTAGACTCATTTTAAGTAGTCTTTGTAATACAGTAATTTTTCAAGTAGGAGTTATTATTTTTATTTTATAGAAGATGAAACTGTGATTCAGAGAGGTTAAATGATTTGTTTAAAAGTAATACAGCTGATAAATAGCAGGGAATTGCTTTTGATATTAGTTTAGTTATAAAACCAGTTACTTAGACTTTTAATAAAATAAACATGTACTGATTACATGCGACAGATTCTTCACTCTATCTTGGAACTATTTAGGAGAGTTTATAACTGGAATACAGAATTAGGACTCCCAAGGACCTATAATCTCCTCTAATGTCAAAGTTAATAAGAGAGCTAGGAAATACCTTTTTTTCCTCTTTGGTTTCTAGGACTTTTACCCCATTAAACCTCTAGTTCTACCCTTAAACCCTCTTTTCTCAAGCAACTAGAACTCCATACAGCTAAACATTTAGAGCGGAGTGAGACAAGGACAGAGTGGGTTCAAGACAAGGGTTGAAGACAGGTGTGCAGTATCCCAGGGATGCTTGCTTTCAGCTTAGGAGTCCCTGGAGCCCTGAGTCCTGAGGCGGGGGAGGGCAGGTTCTCATGGTCCGGGGACTTGCCTTTTAACCATGGAATCACTCTGCATAAATAGGCATCTGCTTCTCTGTTGGAGACCTTGAATCATACAAAGTAAGACTTCTTGCTCCAATTTTGTTTGACCACATGACAAACACTGATAGGCATAAATACATTGCACCCAAAATAACACATACGTAGAGAATGAAAAAAAGAAAAAAAATTTTACTTTTTCCTTGAGTGTGTGTGTTCGTTGTATCCGACTCTTTGCAACCCCTTGGATGGTAGCCTGCCAGGTTCCTCTGTCCATGGGGTTTTCCAGGCAAGAATACTGGAGTAGGTTGCCATTTCCTCCTCCAGGAGATATTCCTCACCCAGGGACAGAATCCAAGTCTCCTACATTGGAAGGTGGGTTCTTTACCACTGAGCCATGTGGGAAGCCCTTGAGAAGCAAATACAAGAACTCAAAATATTATAACTTAGGGCTATTTACTGCATGGGATATGTTTTTGTTTAAATCTCATCTTTTCAACGAGACTTATTTAGCCTTGCTGTATTTAATACTGCAACATGCAAACTGCCTCTACTCCCCTGCCAAAATTCACCTCCACCTCAGCACTCTCAATTCCCTTTATCCAGCTTTATTTTTTTCTATGTCCATAGTTATTATGACCACCTTCCACATTATTTGCTTATGTTTGATTTTTATTATCATGCCTACAAGAATTCAGGCTACACAAGAAGCAAGACCTTGTTTTGTCTCTAAGTACCTTGAACGATGCCTGGCACATAGTTGTTCAATAAATAAATATTGTGGGAATGAATGAATGGATGAGTAAATAACAATTTATTGTTCAATAACTGCAATTATTTCTTGGGTTCTATGTGCCAGGTACTGTTATAGCTGCTTTACACACATTAACTCATCTAATGTATCCAATAAATCTATGAGATAGTATTACTATTATCCTTATAAATTAGCACACTGGAATACAATGATGTTAATTATATTGCTCTAAAATCACATGATTATCAGTCACAGAACTGAGTTTTGAACTTGAGAGTCTGATTTCAGAGTAAGTTTTCCTAAACACTGCATCCACTAACCACTTCAGTGGTTGATATTCATAATGGTGACCTGAGCCATTTCAAGAAAAGAAAAATATTATGTACTGGTTATTTTAAGAAGGCAGAGAAGCACATGACATTTTTAGATAGTTAATATAAATTATTCAAATAAAATATTAATTATTTAGGTATCCTTAATGGACATTTCAGTTATCTTGATAATTAACTTACATGAATTACCCCATTTCCTCAAACACTTGGTTAATCATAGAATTCCAATGGGTATATTTGTTTCTGTAACTTCTTCTCTTCTATCCCTCCCCTAATCCTTCTCTCTTCTGCTTCACTCCTGTCCTTTCTCTTTTCTAATTCTTGATGATCCCCATCATCGCCAACAACATCAGCAAGGTGTCACTGCTACTTTAAATTGGCTTACTATATTGTATGAAAGTAAGAAGTCTCATATTGTAAGAACCAAAATTTTAGTCATAACTTTTATTTAGGGCTCAAGTTATTCTTGCTACTTCAGATACCTTGGGTTTTATTTTCTATTAGAAGTGGGTTATATTTTAACAGCCCCAGCAGAATGCTTTATACTGGGAGTTATAAACATAACTGAAGGTCACCATATCATAGACTTCTGACGTTCATGAATTGTTCTCTTGCCAGAGCAAATTTCATAAGCCAAGAGCCCTTGCCTTGCAGTTTCGCTCTGCTATAATTTTCCAGGTTGTTTCACTGACCACACTAAGAGTTGACTCCTTATCTTCACTATATGTATTAGAAGCACCACTGCTTCAATGGAGACTTCCATTTTTATATTACACCTGCTGAAAAGTGCCACAAATAACTTTAACACAATTTACTGTCTGGTCTAGATAGACTCATATGTCACAGGAACTTCCTTCACCTCATCCTGGTTTATGTCCCAACTATGGGGTTGATCTGCTCTGTCTTAGGAAGTAGAAGCAAAGTGATAGAGTCCTTAAATATTGTGAGTATTGATTCAAGGTCCAAGATGTAATAACCATCAACATTCAAATGTCTAAACAGAGACAGTTTATTATTGCAAGTGGTTAGCCATTTTCTGTGAGGGATGCTAGCCTACACTGAACTGCTTCAAGAAGGTGGAAGTGAGTCTATAATAATCCTAAAGAGAAAAAAATGCAAACCTTTGCTGTTATGGAAAATAACGTCTACTTATACAAATGAGAACTTAATGTTACTAGAGGATTAGGGGTAAGAGCCTTATAAAGATCAATTTAGGCACAACAAGAGGGTGCTAAATAAAGAGCCCAAAGAGAAGGTGAGACACTATTACAGAATAAAAAATCAGAAAAATAATTATTGATAATATTTTTAGGAAGGTAATTTTTTTAGTTTTCTATAGAGCCTAACATCAGGAATGATGGTGTGTTAGTCAGTCACTCGTGTCCCACTCTTCGTGACTCTGTGGACTGTAGGCTGCCAGGCTCCTCTGTCCATGGAATTCTTTAGGCAAGAATACTGGAGTGGGTAGCCATTCCCTTCTCCAGGGGAACTTCCTGACCCAGGGATCAAATCCAGGTCCCTCACAGTGCAGGCAAATTCCTAACCATGTGAGCCTCCAGGGAAGCCAAAAATAACAGTACTCCTAGAAAACTGAATATTCACTATAAATCCAGTCTACTAGGCATTAACACTTTTATATCATTGGTTCCATGATATTGTTACTTTTGTTGTTGTTTTTGTTATTTAGTCACTAAGTCATGTCCAACTCTTCTGCGACCCCATGTTCTGTAGCCCATCAGACTCCTCTGTCCATGGAATTTCCCAGGCAAGAACACTGGAGTGGGCTGCCATTTCCTTCTCTAGGGGATCTTCCTGACCCAAGAATCAAATTCGTGTATCCTCATTGGCAGGCAGATTCTCTACCACTTAGATGACAGCAAATGCTTGGTTGAAAATTAAAGTATACCCCTGATTCTTCAAAGTTAGAACTTAATAGTTCAGCTAGAAAAATTTGTCCTTAAGATATGCCTGGTTTTATCTTACACCAGTCGTATATTCTCAGTCGTATAAACACAGTGGTAACTTAAACTGATTTGACAAAATTTTAAAGGAATGCTACAGTACATTTCCTCCCTGTGTTGCTCTGTCCTACAATACATTCACACTCAGAGAAAAGGGCTTGGAAAGGAGGGCGGTCTGCCTGCCAAATTGCACTCTAAATGGTTGTAAGTGAGGTGTCTGGCTCCTAGTTAAACACCCAGGTGTGTTCTTCAGGCCTCATCACAGACAATTATGAAGGCTCTAAGTGGCAGCTCTTAAAAGGGGAAGCTGCTCTCCCCAAACGAGACTTGGTGCAGGGCCAATGTACTGCTGTCTCTGGAGAGAGGTGGAGTCAAGGACTCAGGTCCCCGGTGGGTCACGACCTTTCACATATTGACACTCATAGACCTGGGGACTTCATTCCTAGGTCTCTCTCTCAATTTTTTAATTGGAATATAATTGCTTTACAATGTTGCATTAGTTTCTGCTGTACAACAATGTGATCAGCTTTGAGTGCGTGTGTGTGTGTGTGTGTGCGCGCGTGTGTGTGCGTGTGTGTGTCCCCTCCCTCTTGAGCCTCCCTCCCACTCCCCCACCATCCCAGCCATCTTGGGCATCACAGAGCACTAAGCTGAGTTTCCTGTGCTATATGGCAGCTTCCCACAAGCTATCTATTTCACACATGAAACTTTGTGTACGTCAGTGCTGCTCTCAGTTCATCCTAACTTTCCCTTTCCCAAGCTATATCCACAAATCTCTTCTCTCTGTCCTTCAGTTTCCTCTCAAGTTCTCCTTATAGGGAGAAGGAAACTTTAAAGATACTTCTTTTCCTACTCTGACTCAGTGCTTTATCACATCTAACCCTTTCCCCTTTTCCTCCTGCTGAACCCACACTCCAGGGTCAACAAAACTGCTGGAACCCTCCATACTGGGCTCCCTCAGCAGTGCGGACTCTCATCTGTGCACTCATCCCCATGGCCCTAGATCAGTGTTCCACAGGGAAGATGGGACAGGGAGAATCATCCTTTCTCTGGTTTTCAACTCCTGCTTAAACCATCAACTCTTTCATTTCTGGCTTGCTCCTTAAATTGGCTATTCTGGAGACCTGGCAACTCCCCATGTCCCTGCCTCTGCTCCAGGTCACCTGAGTTCCTGACAGTAAGCACTACAGATATTTTGCAAAAAGCAGAGAAAATTCAAAGGTGATATGACCAGGGACAGGTTTTATGACAGAGAAAAGAGACCCATTCTCTATTGCTCTGGAAAGCAAACAAGGAAAAATTGGTGGAAATGACAGTAACTGAATCATACCATTCACTGGAACAACAATATATGGCATCACCCTAATGGTAGAAAGTGAAAGGGAACTAAAGAGCCTCTTTTAGAAGGTGAAAGAGGAGAGTGAAAAAGCTGGCTTAAAACTCAACATTCAAAAAATGAAGATCATGACATCTGGTCCCATCACATCATGGCAAATAGATGGGGAAACAGTGGAAACAGTGATGGTCTTCATTTTATTGGGCTCTAAAATCACTGTAGACAGTGATTGTAGCCATGAAATTAAAAGATGCATGTTCCTTGGAAGAAAAACTATGATGAACCTAGAAAGCAGAGACATCACTTTGCTGACAAAGGTCTGTCTAGTCAAAGCTATGGTTTTTCCAGTAGTCATGTACGGATGTGAGAGTTGGACCATAAAGAAAGCTGATCTCTGAAGAATTGATGCTTTCAAATTGTGGTGCTGGAGAAGACTCTTGAGAGTTCTTTAGACAACAAGGAGGTGAAATCAGTCAGTCCTAAAGGAAATCAACCCTGAATATTCACTGGAAGAACTGACGCTGAAGCTCCAATACTTTGGCCACCTGATGCAAAGGGCCAACTCATTGGAAAAGATGCTGATGCTGGGACAGATTGAAGGCAGGAGGAGAAGGAGGTATCAGAGGATGAGATGGTTGGATGGCATCATCAATTCAATGGACATGAGTTTGACTAAACTCTGGGAGATAGTGAAGGACAGGAAAGCCTGGCATGCTGTAGTCCATGGAGTTGCAAAGAGTTGGACACAACTGTCTGTACAAAATAAACAAAAAGGAATAATCTACAACTTCAGTATTCTGCCTTTAGAATCCCATAGATAGTATGAAAAGGCACAAATATATGACACTGAAAGATGAACTCCACAAGTTGGTAGGTGCCCAATATGTTACTGGAAAAGAATGGAGAAATAACTCCAAAAAGAACAAAAATGAAGAGACAAAGCCAAAGTGAAAACAATGCCCAGTTACAGATGTGACTAGTGATGAAAGTAAAGTCCAATGCTGTAAAGAACAATATTGCATAGGAACCTGGAATGTTAGGTCCATGAAACAAGATAAATTGGAAGTGGTCAAGTAGGAGATGGCAAGAGTGAACATCGACATTTTAGGAATCAGTGAAATAAAATGGACTGGAGTGGTCAAATTTAATTCAGATGGCCATTACATCTATTACTGTGGGCAAGAATCTAGAGAAGAGATGTAGTAGCCTTCATAGTCAAAAAAAAGAGTCTGAAATGCAGTACTTGGGTGCAATCTCAAAAATGACAGAATGACCTCTGCTTGTTTCCAAGGAAAACCATTCAATATCACAGTAATCTAAGACTATGTCCCAGTCAGTAATGCTGAAGAAGCTGAAGTTGAATGGCTCTATGAAGACCTATAAGACCTTCTAGAACTAATACCCGAAAAGATGTCCTTTTCATTAAAGGGGACTGGAAGGCAAAATAAGGAAGTCGAGAGATGCCTGGAGTAACAGGCAAACTTGGCTTTGGAGTACTAAATGAAGGAGGAGAAAGGCTAACAGAGTTTTGCCAGAACACACTGGTCACAGCAAACATCTTGTTCCAACAACACAAGAATCAACTCTACACATGGATATCACCAGATGGTCAATACTTACATGAAATTGATTATATTCTTTGCAGCCAAAGATGGAGAAGCGCTATACAGTCAATAAAAACAAGACCAAGAGCCGACCAGTGGCTCAGATCATGAACTTTTTGTTGCAAAATTCAGACTTAAAGTTAAGAAAGCAGGGAAAAGCAGTAGACCATTCAGGTATGATCTAAACCAAATCCTTTAAGATTATAAAGTGGAAGTGACAAATAGATTCAAGGGATTTGATCTGATAGACAGAGTGCCTGAAGAACTATGGACAGAGGTTCGTAACATTCTACAAGAGGCAGTGGTCAAGACAATGCCCAAGAAAAAGGAATGCAAAAAGGCAAAACGGTTGTCTGAGGCGGCCTTACAAGTCGCTGAGAAAAGAAGAGAAGCTAGAGGTAAAGGAGAGAAGGAAAGATCTGAATCTTTCCATACGAATGCAGATCTGAATCTTTCCATCTGAATGCAGAGTTCCAAAGAATAGGCAGGAGAGATAAGCAAGCCTTCCTCAGTGATCAATGCAAAGAAATAGAAGAAAACAATAGAATGGGAAAGACTGGAGATCTCTTCAAGAAAAATAGAGATACCATGGGAGCATTTTGTACAAAGATGGGCACAATAAAGGACAGAAATTGTATGGACCTAACAGAAGCAGAAGATATTAAGAAGAGGTGGCAAGAATACACAGGAGAACTGTACAAAAAAGATATTAATTACCCAGATAACCATGATGGTGTGATCACTCAACTAAAGCCAGACATCCTGGAATGCAGTCAAGCACACCTTAGGAAGCATCACTATGGACAAAGCTAGTGGAGGTGATGGAATTCCACTTGAACTATTTCAAATCCTAAAAGATGATACTGTTAAAGTGCTGCATTCAATATGCCAGGAAATTTGGAAAAATCAACAGTGGCCACAGGACTGGAAAAGGTCAGTTTTCATTCCAATCCCAAAGAAAGGCAATGTCAAAGAATGTTCAAATTACCACACAACTGTATTCATCTCACACGCTAGCTAGTTAATGCTCAAAACTCTCCAAGCCAGGCTTCAACAGTACCTGAACCATGAACTTCCAGATATTCAAGCTGGATTTAGAAAAGGCTGAGGAACCAGAGATCAAATTGCCAACATCTGTTGGATCATCAAAATAGCAAGAGAGTTCCAGAAAAACATCTACTTCTGCTTCATTGAGTATACCAAAGCCTTTCACTGTGTGCATCACAACAAACTATGGAAAATTCTTCAAGAGATGGGAATACCAGACCACCTGACCTGCCTCCTGAGAAATCTGTATGCCAGTCAAGAAGTAAGAGCTAGAACTGGACATGGAACACAGATTGGTTCCAAACGGGGAAAGGAGTATGTCAAGGCTGTATACTGCTACCCTGCTTACTAAACTTATATGCAGAGTATATCATTCAAAATGCTGGGTTGGATAAAGCACAAGCTGGAATCAAGATTTTCAGGATAAATATCAATAACCTCAGATATGCAGATGACACCACCCTTATGGCAGGAAGAGAAGAGAAAGTGAAGAGCCTCTCTGTGAAAGTGAAAGGAGAAAGAAAAAGTTGGCTTAAAATTCAACATTCAAAAAACTAAGATCATGGGATCTGGTCCCATCACTTCATGGCAAACAGATGGGGAAACAATGGAAACAATGAGAGACATTTTTTAGCTGGGGTCGGAGGGAGGGGGGAGCTCCAAAATCACTGCAGATGGTGACTGCAGCCATGAAATTAAAAGATGCTTGCTCCTTGGAAGAAAAGCTATGACTAACCTAGACAGCATATTGAAAAGACAGCAGAGATATTACTTTGCCAACAAAAGTCTGTCTAGTCAAAGCTTTGGTTTTTCCAGTAGTCATGTATGGATGTGAGATTTGGACTACAAAGAAAGCTGAGTGTTGAAGAATTGATGCTTTTGAACTGTGGTGTTGGAGAAGACTCTTGAGAGTCCTTTGGACTGCAAGGAGATGAAACCAGTCAATTCTAAAGGAAATCAGTCCTGAATATTCATTGGAAGGACTGATACTGAAGCTGAAACTCCAATACTTTGGCCACCAGATTTGAAGAACTGATTCATAGGAAAATCCCTGATGCTGGGAAATATTGAAGGCACGAGGAGAAGGGGACAACAGAGGATGAGATAGTTGTATGGCATGACCGAATCAATGGACATGAGTTTGAGCAAGCTCTGGGAGTTGCTGATTGACAGGGAAGCCTGGCGTGCTGTGGTCCATGAGGCCACAGAGTCGGACATGACTGAGCAACTGAACTGAACTGAATAATGTAGCTGACTATACATGATAAATAAAAATAAACATTTGTGTATTTACTTAGTTCAAAAAATGTTTCCAAAATTATTTGCCTTTCACAACCTTATCCTCTCCTCCAGAGACAACGATCCTAAATTTTCTGATAATAATTCCCTTGCTTTCTACAACACTATTCTATTTTTATTATTAGATTTTAAATTAAGTTATTTAACTGGCAGGATAAGTCTCTCTACCTTGTTTACTTTCTTAAATTACTGTGTGAACTTATTTTTCTTTCTTTCATGACTGTTTTAAATCACCTTTTCAACTAAATTTCAAAACCAGGTGAGATTTTAATTATGTTAACTTGGTCAATTTACAGAGAATTGATAACTTCCATTGGATCACCTAAGTATGAACATGGTATGTCTCTCTTTATACCCTTTTTGAGCACTTTCAGTTAAGTTTTGTGTTTTCCAGTAAATGGCACAAATATTATCCTTTGCATCACTCCTACAGTCCTTATACTCGTATTAGTATTGTAAATTCTTCCTTTTTATTGACTTGATTTCTCACTCTTTGTTGCCAATAAATATTGCAGAAATGCAGTCGACTTTTAAATATTAAGCCAATCCAATATTCTTTCCCAACAGGCTTATAAAACTTAATATTTTATACTTGAATTTATATGTAGACCACTGTATAATCTGCTAATAATGTAAGCTTTGTTTTCTATGTCCAAATATTATAGCTTTTATTTCTTTTTCTTTTATGGTCTATTTAGAATCTTCAAAACAATGCTGAGTAGAGGTGGTGCTATAACAAACTCATTTCCTCATTACTGGCCTAGAGAAAATTTTTTTTACCATTAAGCAAGGTAATGGCCGCCTGCTCCAGTATTTTTACCTGGGAAATCCCTTGGACAGAGGAGCATGGTGGATAACAGTCTACTGGGTCACAAAGAGTTGGACGTGACTTAGCACACGCCAGCACGTATGCATGCACGCGTGCACACACACACACATTCCCTATAGGTTTCTGTTATATAAGTTCATCAGGATAAGAAACTTTTCTTTTTAATTGAATAGGACTTTTTTTTCAAAACCACTAATGGGTTTTTTATGTCATTGAATGACTATTCACCATCTATTAAAATGGTCATAAAATTTTTCTACCTGAATCAGCATGTGTAGGTTATATTGTTTACTGTTCAATTTGCACTCCTGGGTAAACCTAACCTGATAATGATACAGTATCTTTTTATCAAAATGGTTGATGCTGTAGTTAGTAATTTTCTATGTACACACGTGAGTCTGCATGGCCTGTAACTTTTCTGCTTCTTATTTTCCTGGCATGATTTGGCCAATACAATTACATTAGTAAATAAGTTGGAGACTGTATCTTCTTTTTCTATTATCTGCAAAAGTGAGTGTAAGATGAGTCCTGCCAGGTCTGCTTTTTGTTTATGTGGATCTCCACTACAAAGTCTCACTAATGGAGGTCCATTTCTTCTATGGTCTTTTCTCCTATGGCCTGTCAAAGCTAAAGCTCTAGGCTTCCAGGATTAGCATATACCCCCAGGGCAGGCGATACTTTTTGTCTGCTTGTTGCTCTGGATTTGCAGTTCGACATGAAACTTATGAGGGTTTTATTTACTTTCCTACAAGTTCATGATACATTTAAGAGGATGATTTTTATATGTTATTTAGAAATGAGTGTGGGTCATACCTTGGGTGGGGAGAAAGATAAACCTCATCTTTAATTTATAGGAGTGCTTTCCTACCATAATGAATCATCATCTGCTTGAATGACTACAGGGAAGGGTGCTTAGAGTTGGTAAATCTGGGATGAAACAAAGAAGATGGTCATGACCATGCAGTACTGTAAGAAGAGGGGAGAACACAGGCATTTGCAAATGGCATCAGTGAGACAAAATAAGGTGCATTTGGAGAACAAGCTATGTAGCTTGCTTTCAATTAATTCAGCTTCAGTGTATTATAAAGCAGAAGGTTAATTTGAGCAATTTCAAGCAACTGCAATAAAATGCCCTCTCTATAGTCATTAGCACTCTCTACTTTGACTTCACTTTCCTGTAATACTTCTCATACCCTGCCACTCAAAACAAAAGTGACATCAATAAACATTCTTGAAAAGAGTATGAAAAGAATGGCTATGATGTTGACTTGCTAAGAATATGAAGACTGAAGAGCAAGTAGAAGAGTATTTGGAATACTCAGAGAAGTTTGAATTATATAAAGTTTGACTCACTTTGTACATGGGAACCTTCATGATATTAATGGTATATTAACTGATCCATCTGGGGTACACAAGGGGCTACTTTTCTCCTCCTCACAATACACTACCTATGTGGTCAACGCAGAGTTGGCTACTCAAAATTTACTGGATGAAGAAAGAAAGGATTGGTATGCCCATGGCTTTCTTCAAAACCTCTGTTGGTATACACCAGTTTAATATCAAAGTTACAATTAAATGGTACCTTGGAACAGTAGCGTTTGTATTATTAAATGATCAACTGAAATTCTCCACACCTACATTTTTTTCTACCAGACAAGCTTCTACTTAGTGATGTAGAATATAAACATCCTGTTGAGGGCATATGCTTTTTCCTCTTCCTGCAGAGTTATTTATAGCATAGTAACAGACTGGAGAATAATCAAGACTGAAATTTTACTTTCCTTACATGTGCAATAGAGGATGAATTGGGAGATTAGGATTGACATATATACACTATCACGTGTTAAATAGATAGCTAGTGGCAATCTGCTCTATAGCTCAGGGGGCTCAGCTTGGTGCTCTGTGATGACCTAGATGGATGGGATGGGGGATGGGCTGGGAGGGAAGGGATATACGTTTACATAAAATTAACAAGTGGTGCTGGGAAAACTGGTCAACCGCTTGTAAAGGAATGAAACTAGAACACTTTCTAACACCATACACAAAAATAAACTCAAAATGGATTAAAGATCTAAATGTAAGACCAGAAACTATACAACTCTTAGAGGAGAACATAGGCAAAACACTCTCCGACATAAATCACAGCAGGATTCTCTATGACCCACCTCCCAGAATATTGGAAATAAAAGCAAAAACAAACAAATGGGACCTAATTAAAACTAAAAGCTTCCGCACAACAAAGGAAACTATAAACAAGGTGGAAAGACAGCCTTCAGAATGGGAGAAAATAATAGCAAATGACAAAGAATTAATCTCAAAAATATACAAGCAACTCCTGCAGCTCAATTCCAGAAGAATAAACGACCCAATCAAAAAATGGGCCAAAGAACTAAATAGACATTTCTCCAAAGAAGACGTACAGATGGCTAACAAACACATGAAAAGATGCTCAACATCACTCATTGTCAGAGAAATACAAATCAAAACCACAATGAGGTACCATTTCAAGACAGTCAGAATGGCTGCGATCCAAAATTCTATAAGCAATAAATGCTGGAGAAGGTGTAGAGCAAAGGGAACCCTCTTACACTGTTGGTGGGAATGCAAACTAGTACAGCCACTATGGAGAACAAAGTGGAGATTCCTTAAAAAACTGGAAAGAGAATTGCCATACAACCTAGCAATCCCACTGCTGGGCATACACAAAAGGAAACCAGAAATGAAAGAGACACATGTACCCCAATGTTCATCGCAGCACTATTTATAACAGCCAGGACATGGAAGCAACCTAGATGTCCATCAGCAGATGTTTGGATAAGAAAGCTGTGGTACATATACACAATGGAGTAAAAAGAATACGTTTGAATCGGTTCTAAGGAGGTGGATGAAACTGGAGCCTATTATACAGAGTGAAGTAAGCTTTACTAATGTATATATATGGAATTTAGAAAGATGGTAATGATAACCCTGTACGCGAGACAGCAAAAGAGACACAGATGTATAGAACAGTCTTTAGGACTCTGTGGGAGAGGGAGAGGGTGGGATGATTTGGGAGAATGGCACTGAAACCTGTATACTATCATATGTGAATTGAATCACCAGTCCAGGTTCGATGCATGATGCAGTGTGCTCGGGGCTGGTGCACTGGGATGACCCAGAGGGATGGGATGGGGAGGGAGGTGGGAGGGCGGTGCAGGATGGGGAACACATGTACACCCATGGCGGATTCATGCTGATGTATGGCAAAACCAATACAACATTGTAAAGTAAAAAATAAATAAATAATAAATAAAAATAAAAAGAGACCAGCAGGCAAGTAAATAAATAAATAAAATTCATGTTGTATAGCAGAAACTAAACAACACTGTAAACATTTAAAACAATTTTTTAAATTAAAAAAAAAAACTGAAGCAACATTGACAACAAAGATTTGTGGGCAAGAATAAAAAAAAATCATAAACACACACCAAAATTCTCATACTGAAAGTTTAACTGAACTCAATGCATGGAGTGCCTTAAGGAAATCATTACATAGGGAGGGACTTTAAATTATGGAATGTATCATAATTTCCTATTTGTCTTTTACTGAAAATTTTTGTTTGATGGTGTTTTTTAACCTTTCTCCAATAAATGTATTCACTGTTTAAAGTTGCTTTAAAATACATATTTATGTTTGTTTTAATAATTTTCAACCCCATTTCATCCCCTTACCCTACACTTGACTCATAGTATAGTAGTAAATGAACTTCATATCATTTTATCCAGAGTTCAAAAAGTAGCTTTGACATAATTTGATCTCAAGAGAGAGTTGCATCATTTTGCTTAAATCTGTAGAACTACTCAATTTTGATAAGCAAAATTATCAAATTCTCACATGGAAGTCAATGTAGAAACGTACCTTAAAGCTTCAATTTTCATTATGTGTTTATCTAAGAGCTTCAGCTTCAAAACTTCTGTCTTTTATTTGACACTAGAAAATATCTTATGAATAAATTATAGACCAGTATTATTCTTGCTACTGAAAATCAAAGAACATTGGTAATAAAAAAGAAATTGACAAACAGAATATGATGTTATTATCCTAAGTGATAAATCATCCCTCTGCAAAGTATGACAATTAAGAGCATGTATCAGGAAAAACAAGAAGTGAGTTTAATAAAGCAACAGCATCCTCAGTTGCTGCCCCGCCCCAAGACTGGATTACTGCATAGTCTCCTAACTTTTACACAGAGCTCCAACGTGATCTCTATACGTGTAAGTGAGATTCCCTAATTAAAATCCCCTCAGGGTGTCCCACTACACTTATTAGGTTGGTGCCAAAGTAATTATGGTTTTGGACTTGATTTTAAATCATTATAACTACACTCAAACACATCTTTATTAATCAAAACAGGAATCATTACAATCAGCACATTTTTGTCAATAAGTTTGTTTTTTCCAACAGCATAAAAATTCATGCTTCGGGATTTGGCAAGCCCTCAGAAAGCATTTTCTGCATTCTGCTGGTTGTGGAAACATTTTCCCTGCAAAAAGCTGTCAGGAGAGGTCGGTAAATATGGAAGATGAGGCAAAACTTTGTAACCCAATTTGTTCCATTTTTGAAGCATTGGTTGTGCAACGAGCAGTCAGGCATTGTTGTGGAAAAGAACCGGGCCTTTCCTGTTGATCAATGCTAGTTGCAGGCGTTGCAACTTTCAGTGCATCTCATCAATCTACTGAACCTACTTCTCAGTTGTAATGGTTTCACTGGGATTCAGAAAGCTGTAGTGCATCAGACCAGCAGCAGATCACCAAACAGTGACCATAAGCCTTTTTTGGGTGCAAGTTTGGCTTTGGGAAATGCTTTGGAGCTTCTTCTTGGTCAAACCACTGACTTAGTTGCCACTGATTGTCATATAAAATGCACTTTTCATTGTGCATCACAACTTGAGAAATGGTTTGTTGTTGCATAGAATAAGAGAAGACGACATTTCAAAACAACATTTCTTAAAAAAATTTCTGTCAGCTCATGAGGCACTCACTTATCGAGTTTTTCCCCTTTCCAATTTGCTTCAAATGCCAAATGACCATAGAATGATTGATGTTTGAGTTCCTGGGCAACTTTTAATGTAGTTGTAAGAGGATCAGCTTTGATGATGCTCTCAGTTGGTCGTTGCCAACCTTCTGATGGCCGACCACTGGGCTCCTCTTCCTCAAAACTCTTGTCTCTTGTAAAACTTACTGAACCACCACTACAATGTTTGTTCATTAGCAGTTCCTGGGCCAAATGTGTTGTTGACACTGCGAGTTGACTCTGCTACTTTATGACCCATTTTTAATTTGAATAAGAAAACCGCTCGAATTTGCTTTTTCTCTAACATTATTTCCATAGTCTAAAATACATATAAAATAAACAGAAAGTAATAATTCATTGGGTTTCCTGATGGTTCCTTGGGTAAAGAATCTGTTGGGAATGCAGGAGACACAGGAGATGCAGGTTTGATCCCTGGGTCAGAAGATCCCCTGGTGGAGGAAATGACAACCCACTCCAGTACTCTTGCCTGGATAATCCCATGGACAGAGGAGCCAGGTGGGCTACAGTCCATGGGGCTGCAAAGAGTTGGACATGACTGAGTGACCACGCATGCACAGTAATTCATTAGCAAAAAAACATAAAGCAAGAAATGTGCATTAAAATGATGTATAACATAACCACATTTATTAAAAAATGTATTCCAAGATCACATGGCAAAGTTCAACAATACAAAGCTGAAATTACTTTGCACCAACCTAATAGAATATACTTCACACCTTGTTGGAAGGTCTGCTTGGCCCTCAGTTTTCTAGCCTTTACTTCTTCAAACTCATCTTCAACCAGTCTCGCTCTTGGTTTATTGTATTTGAGCCACATTTGCCTGTTTTCTATTTCCCTATTGGATTAGGCTCCTCTCCTCCTCATTTGCTAAGCCAGGTCTCAATAACCAAGTATTAATTCAAGTGTTATGTTGAGAAACAATCCAAAATGCTATGCTGTCACAATCCAGCATATTATCTTGTTTTCCATAGCACTTTACATTATCTGATAACCCTGACTTCTCTCTTTATATTGGAAGTATTATATTATATTTATATATATATATATGTTAGATATATATATTAGATATATATCTGTTTCTCTCTATGACAGTGAGATCTTGTTTGTCTTGTGACAGTTACACCAGTGCCTGAAACACTGTAAGAGGTCAATAACTATGTGTTGAATGAATGATTAAAGAATATTCTCCAATATTCATAGAGAACTACTACAACTTCTGAGCAAAAGAGTGACATGACAAATTGTTTATACATGTTTGTAGCAGTTGTATGAAAATATGATTAGACTTAGAAGAGGCTGTAAATAGGATGGCTAGCAGCAGTCCATGGTGAGTTATATCATTAAACTGATTTTAAATGAAGATCGCTCAGAGAATTTACACTCTGGTAGCAAATATGGAAGAATTTACCAGGGGTAGCAGGATCTTAACACTTAGGAAGTCTTCCCTGGTGGCTCAGTGGTAAAGAATTTGCCTGCTAGTGCAGGGCATGCAGGTTGGAATCCTGGGTGGCAAAGATTCCCTGGAGAAGGAAATGACAACCCACTCCAGTATTCTTGCCTGGAAAATCCCATGGATGGAGGAGCCTGGAGGGCTATAGTTCATGGAGTCAGAAAAGAGGTGGATATGACTTAGCAACTAAACAATACAACAACAACTAACATTTAGGAAACAGGTAAGCAAGACTATAGCTGCTAGAGAAAAACTGTAAATAAATATATATATATACATACACACAGTATGTATACTGTATGAAAAGTGTGAAGAATAATGTAGTTTTAAATATCATTTTCATTTGTGTAAGATACTCATTTTTAATTCATTAATAATAAAGGAGACCTAAGTGAGAATCAGAAATCAAGTCCAGATATGCATTTAGGAATCAATACTATACAAGTAAATGGAAAAGTCTTCACAGGAAGATGAAATTCCCTTGAGAGAAGGCCTTATATTGAGATAAGAGTCGATCACTTGACCTCTTCCTCGCCTTGGTTTCCTTATCATTAAAACGGAGATAATGGTAGGCACCAATAGATTATCTAGCTCTTCAACTGATTTATTTGTAAAGGGTAAAATGAAAGTGGGAAAGTGAAAGTGAAGTCGCTCAGTCGTGTCCAACTCTTTGCGACCCCATGGACTGTAGCCTACCAGGCTCCTCCCTCCATGGGATTCTCCAGGCAAGAGTACTGGAGTGGGGAATGGTCAGAGGATGTGAGTGTAGTTTTTCTGATAGATGGACAGGAGGAAACAATGAAAAGCAGTAAGACTGACAGTTGACTCAACACAGATGGAAACGTCTAGGATAGAAGTGGACAAGGGGAAGAGAAAGAAGATGATTAAATGGTGGAAAGTGATGGGCTATAAGGAAAAAGCAAAAAAGGTAAGCCCTTGAAACCAAGACATTACTTCCTCAACGAGGAGGTGTCAACAGGTACAAGTATGGTAGGAAACTTGTGTCTTATCTACTAACACTAATGGCAACTCACTCCAGTATTCCTTGAGAATCCCATGGACAGAGGAGCCTGGTGGGCAATAGTCCTTGGGGCAGCAATAGTTGGACATAGCAACTAAGCACACACACACGTAGAAAAGGGAGTCGTGATATATGGCTATCGTGGCAAGCATATCATGTGGTCATTACTTACCAACAGTGAGTAATAGAGGCTGAATTTCTGATTCCTAAGGAGATATGTGCTCTTGCCTGGAAAATTCCATGGATGGAGGAGCCTGGTAGGCTGCAGTCCATGGGGTTGTGAAGAGTCGGATACGACTGAGTGACTTCTCTTTGACTTTTCACTTTCATACACTGGAGAAGGAAATGGCAACCCACTCCAGTGTTCTTGCCTAGTGAATCCCAGGGATGAGGGAGCCTGGTGGGCTGCCGTCTATGGGGTTGCACAGAGTCGGACACGACTAAAGTGACTTAGCAGCAGCAGCAGCAGCAGGAAATATGTGAAGACTCTGATCATAACTTTTACAAAAATGATTGCTCCTAAAAAAAAACAAAACTCAAAACTTTAACTTTTTTCTCATTTGTCACATATTAAAATGTTAAATATCACCTCACTTAGCATTCACAAAGCAGAAGAATAAAACAACTTTGTAAATACCCAAAGCCCCAGTTGTAATTATCAAGAACCTAACATAAAAGGTTATTTAGAAAAATAGTAGTGGGGCATTGAGAATGTAATGTATTAGTACAGCAGAGTAATTTAGAGTGAGCTTTGAGTTGCTTAGGTTTCTATTTTGAAAACAGATAAATAACACTGCCCCCTTTCCCTTTTCGTTTGAAATTAATGAGACAGAGAGAGAGAAGCAAATCTGGTATTAGGTAAAACCAGGAGACATTTCTAATTCAAACCACAGCATATGAGAAAGGGCTGCCAAATGAAGTGAAGGTTGAATAAGGTACAAAAGGAAACAGAATATTTCCCTAGAGCTACAGCTCTCAGATGCAACTAATAGGCACAATGGTCAAAATTACATAAGCCACTGTAAGTAATAGAGCCAATAATTCTTTGTAGTGGTGAAAAGATATGCCATTGACACTACACTGTGATAAAGTAAAACAAGGAAGAACCGACAAGAGGAAATACACAGATATAATAAAGAATAAAATGTTGAAGAAGAAAGGGTACATTGTGAGCAGTCTGGTAGTAAAAGCTAAAGGAATTCACATATGCACAGCTCTGTCATCAGGTAGCAACTGTGAATTAAGGAGAATCTACTGTTGCCTGTGACATACCACTATTTGTAGATACCCAAAACAGACTAGTTCTTTTTTTAATGAATGGATACTAATAATAAGGGAACACTAATAGAATATTGACACAAAGACACTACAAAAATAAAGGTGAAAAAGAACAGGAAAAATAAGTGACAAGAAAGAATGTTACCAAGGTATAAAAAATTTCCTGTGAAGAAATTAAAATTGTGACAAGCACACTATCTTGTATTTCAGAAGTAGTGTAAAACAACTACCTCTATAAAACAAGACTTCAGGGGACATAAACATAAACTGAGAGAAAATGCAATTAGATAGACATGGAGATAAATCATTGGAAGTAGTGTTAAAGAAAGATGGAAACCAAGAAGAAAAATAATTACAGATATGACTAATTAGGGCGGCGGTTCTAAGATTGCGGAGAAATAGGACGGGGAGACCACTTTCTCCCCCACATATTCATCAAAAGAACATCTGAATGCTGAGTTCAGTTCAGTTGCTTAGTCGTGTCCAACTCTCTGCAACCCCATGAATTGCAGCACACCAGGCCTCCCTATCCATCACCAACTCCCAGAGCTCACTCAAACTCATGTCTATCAAGTCAGTGATGCCATCTAGCCATCTCATCCTCTGTTGTCCCTTTCTCCTCCTGCCCTCAATCCCTCCCAGCATCAGAGTCTTTTCCAATGAGTCAACTCTTCACATGAGGTGGCCAAAATATTGGAGTTTCAGCTTTACCATCAGTCCTTCAAAAGAAATCCCAGGACTGATCTCCTTTAGAATGGACTGGTTGGATCTCCTTGCAGTCCAAGGGACTCTCAAGAGTCTTCTCCAACACCACAGTTCAAAAGCATCAATTCTTCGGTGCTCAGCTTTCTTCACAGTCCAACTTTCACATCTACATGACCCCTGGAAAAACCATAGCCTTGACTAGACAGACCTTTGTTGGCAAAGTAATGTCTCTGCTTTTGAATATGCTATCTAGGTTGGTCATAACTTTCTTTCCAAGAAGTAAGCGTCTTTTAATTTCATGGCTGCAGTCACCATCTGCAGTGATTTCGGAGCCTCCCAAAATAAAGTCAGCCACTATTTCCACTGTTTCCCCATCTATTTGCCATGAAGTGATGGGGCCAGATGCCATGATCTTCGTTTTCTGAATGTTGAGCTTGAAGCCAACTTTTTCACTCTCCTCTTTCACTTTTATCAAGAGGCTTTTTAGTTCCTCTTCACTTTGTGCCGTAAGCGTGGTGTTATCTGCGTATCTGAGGTGATTGATATTTCTCCCGGCAATCTTGATTTCAGCTTGTGCTTCTTCCAGCCCAGTGTTTCTCATGAACGCTGAGTAAGTTCCACAAAACAACTTCTGAATGCCAGCAGAGGACATCAGGCATCCAGAAAAGCAGCCCATTGTCTTTGAAAGGAGGTAGGAAAAAACATAAAAGATAAAAAGAGAGACAAAAGAGGTAGGGACAGAGCTCCATCCCAGGAAGGGAGTCTTAAAAGAGAGAAGTTTCCAAATACCAGGAAACACTCTCAATGATGAGTCTGTGGCGAGCCTTGGAACCACAGAGGGCAACATAAACGGGAGGAAAAATAAATAAATAATTAAACCCCACAGGTTACGTGCCCAACGGTAACTCCCCCAGGGGAGAAGCAGCAAGGACGCCTGCATCAGCCACTAGCAAGCGGGGGCTGGGCAGGGAGGCAAGGGCTGCATTGCTTAGAGTAAGGACCAGGCCTGATTCTCCGAGGGCAATCCCAGGGAACTAACTTGGGATAGCAAACCAGACTGTGGGATAACTACCACACGAAAAGCTCTAACCTAAGACACTGCCAGGCCCACCCACAGAACAAAGGACTGAGCAGAGCTAGCCAGCTGTAGACTGGCCCATCCTCCTCCGGTGACAGGCAGGCGAGGGCAGCCAGAGCCAGAAGGGAGCAATCACAGCCCCAGAGAGGCATTATCTACCAAACTGCAAGCAGGCTTCATTGCTAACCAATACTTCTTGGGATTCTGGACGGTCAACATCCACCCGAGAAGGTGCACCGGTTGTACACCCAGAAAACTAAGTGGCAGGGACAGGGGAGGCAATAAGTCACAGCGACCGAGTTCGCCAAACACCTGGTCACCTGAGCTGCTCGGACCTGGGAAGGGCACAAAACACAGGGGCAACCGAGTCTGCGCCTCCGAGGACTACCTGAGTGCCTGAACCTGAGCGGCTTAGACCTGGGAGGTACATACAACCCAGGGCCGGCCTCAGACAGTTCCTAGCAGAGCAACCTAGAGCCTAAGCAGTGTAGACAGGGAAAGCACACAGGCTGTGAGCAGGGGCAAACCCAGTGTGGCCGAGACACTGCGAGCACACGCCAGTGTTGTTTTCAGCGTCCCTCCCTCCCCACAGCACAACTGAACCAGTGAGCCTAAAAGTGTCCACCACCACCACTTTGTGTCAGGGTGGAAATTAGACACTGAAGAGACCAGCAAACAGCAGACGCTAAAACAGAGGGAACCTCCTTGGAAGTCACAGGTGCAATAGATTAAGACCCTGTAGTTAGTACCGACTACATAGGATGGGGCCTATAAATCTTGAGAAATATATGCCAAATCAAGGAATTATCCAAAAATGAACGGACGTCACACTGTCCACTACAACACCAAAGTCCTAGATATATTTTTACTATCATTCAATTTTTATTTTTTTTTAATTTTTTAGTCCTCTACTACTCCTTTAATTTTAATAACCTACTATTACTTTGCAAAAAAAAGAAAGACCCTATTTCTCAAAGCAAACTTCATATATATATATATTTTATAATTTTATGAGTTTTTTTTTTCTTTAATATTGTATTTTTGAAAATCCAACCTCTATTCTAGATTTTTAATCTTTGCTTTTTGGTATTTGTTATCAACTTTGTACCTTTAAGAACCCAATCTTCAGTACCCAATTTTTACTTGGGAACAAGATTACTGGCTTGACTGCTCTCTCCCTCTTTGGAATCTCCTTTTTCACCACCAGGTCGCCTCTATCTCCTCCCTCCCCCTTCTCTTCTCTACCTAACTCTGTGAATCTCTTTGTGTGTTCCGGACAGTGGAGAACACTTAGGGAACTGATTACTGGCTGGATCTGTCTCTCTCCTTTTGATTTCCCCTTTATCCTCCTGGCCACCTCTGTCTCTTTCCTCCCTCTCCTCTGTATAACTCCATGAAAATCTCTGAGTGGTCCAGACTGTGGAGCACACATAAGGAAGGGATTACTGGCTAGCTTGCTCTCTCTTTTGATCCCACTTCATCTCATCCTGGTCACCTCTATCTCCCTCTTCCCTCTTCTCTTCTCCATGTAACTCTGTGAACCTCTTTGGGTGTCCCTTACTGTGGAGAAACATTTTATCTTTAACCTAGATGTTTTATCAATGGTACTATATAGATAGAGAAATCTTGAGGCTACTGTAAAAATAAGACTGAAAACCAGAAGCAGGAGGCTTAAGTCCAAATCCTGAGAACTCCAGAGAACTCCTGACTCCAGGGAACATTAATCGACAGGAGCTCATCAAATGCCTCCATACATACACTGAAACCAAGCAGCACCCAAGGACCAACAAGTTCCAGAAGAAGATAACATGCAAATTCTCCAGCAACACAGCCCTGAGCTTCAATATACAGACTGCCAAAAATCACTCCAAACCCACTGACATCTCATAACATATTACTGGACACTTCATTGCACTCCAGAGAGATGAAATGCAGCTCCACCCACCAGAACACTGACACAAGCCTCCCTAACCAGGAAACCTTGACAAGCCACCTGTCCAACCCCACCCATAGTGAGGAAACTCCACAATAGAGAGAACTCCACAAACTGCCAGAATACAGAAAGGCAACCCCAAATGCAGCAATATAAACAAGATGAAGAGACAGAGGAATACCCAGCAGGTAAAGGAACAGGATAAATGCCCACCAAAACAAACAAAAGAGGAAGAGATAGGGAATATACCTGATAAAGAATTCCAAATAATGATAGTGAAAATAATCCAAAATCTTGAAAACAAAATGGAATCAAAGATAAATAGCCTGGAGACAAGGATTGAGAAGATGCAAGAAAGGTTTAACAAGGACCTAGAAGAAATAAAAAAAAGAGTCAATCAATAATGAATAATGCAATAAATGATATCAAAAACACTCTGGAGGGAACCAACAGTAGAATAACAGAGGCAGAAGATAGGATAAGTGAGATAGAAGATAGAATGGTAGAAATAAATGAATCAGAGAGGAAAAAAGAAAAACTAATTAAAAGAAATGAAGACAATCTCAGAGACCTCTGGGACAATGTTGAATGCCCCAATATTCGATTCATAGGAGTCCCAGAAGAAGACAACAAAAAGAAAGACCATGAGAAAATACTTGAGGAGATAATAGTTGAAAACTTCCCTAAAATGGGGGAGGAAATAATCACCCAAGTCCAAGAAACCCAGAGAGTTCCAAACAGTTAAACCCAAGGCAAAACACTCCAAGACACATATTAATCAAATTAACACAGGTCAAACACGAACAAATATTAAAAGCAGTAAGGGAAAAACAACAAATAACACACAAGGGGATTCCCATAAGGATAACAGGTGATCTTTCAATAGAAATTCTTCAGGCTAGGAGGGAATGGCAGGGCATACTTAAAGTGATGAAAGAAAATAACCTACAGCCCAGATTACTGTACCCAGTAAGGATCTCATTCAAATATGAAGGAGAAATCAAAAGCTTTACAGACAAGCAAAAGCTGAGAGAATTCAGCACCACCAAACCAGCTCTCCAACAAATGCTAATGGATCTTCTCTAGACAGTCATACTTATCAATAATTACCTTAAATGTAAATGGGTTGAATGCCCCAACCAAAAGACAAAGACTGGCTGAATGGATACAAAAACAAGACCCCTATTTATGTTGTCTACAAAGACCGACCTCATAACAAGGGACACATACAGACTGAAAGTGAAGGGCTGGAAAAAGATATTCCATACAAATAGAGACCAAAAGAAAGCAGGAGTAGCAATACTCATATCAGATAAAATAGACTTTGAAATGAAGGCTGAGAAAAGAGACAAAGGACACTACATAATGATCAAACGATCAATCCATGAAGAAGATATAACAATTATAAATATATATGCACCCAACATAGGAGCATCACAATATGTAAGACAAATGCTAACAAGTATGAAAGGGGAAATTAATAATAACACAACAATAGTGGGAGACTTTAATACCCCACTCACACCTATGGATAGATCGACTAAACAGAAAATTAACAATGAAACACTAATTCTAAATGATACAATAGACCAGTTAGACCTAATTGATATCTATAGGACATTTCACCCCAAAACAATGAATTTCACCTTTTTCTCAAGCACACACGGAAACTTCTCCAGGATAGATCACATCCTGGGCCATAAATCTAGCCTTGGTAAATTTAAAAAAAAAAAAAAGGAAATCATTCTAAGCATCTTTTCTGACCACAATGCAGTAAGATTAGATCTCAATTACAGGAGAAAAACTATTACAAATTCCAACATATGGAGGCTGAACAACATGCTGCTGAATAACCAACAAATCACAGAAGAAATTAAAAAAGAAATCAAAATATGCATAGAAATGAATGAAAATGAAAACACAACAACCCAAAACCTGTGGGACACTGTAAAAGCAGTGCTATGGGGAAGGTTCATAGCAATACAGGCATACCTCAAGAAACAAGAAAAAAGTCAAATAAATAACCTAACTCTACACCTAAAGCAACTAGAAAAAGAAGAAATGAAGAACTCTGGGGTTAGGAGAAGGAAAGAAATCTTAAAAATTAGGGCAGAAATAAATGCAAAAGAAACAAAAGAGACCATAGCAAAAATCAACTAAGCCAAAAGCTGGTTCTTTGAGAAGATAAATAAAATTGACAAACCATTAGCCAGATTCATTGAGAAACAAGGTAGAAAAATCAAATCAATAAAATTAGAAATGAAAATGGAGAGATCACAACAGACAACACAGAAATACAAAGGCTCATAAGAGACTACTATCAGCAATTATATACCAATAAAATGGACAACGTGGAAGAAATAGACAAATTCTTAGAAAAGTACAACTTTCCAAAACTGAACCAGGAAGAAATAGAAAATCTTAACAGACCCACCACAAGCACGGAAATTGAAACTGTAATCAGAAATCTTCCAGCAAACAAAAGCCCAGGTCCAGACGGCTTCACAGCTCAATTCTACCAAAAATTTCGAGACGAGCTAACACCTATCCTACTCAAACTCTTCCAGAAAATTGCACAGGAACGTAAACTTCCAAACTCATTCTATGAGGCCACCACCACCCTAATACCAAAACCTGACAAAGATGCCACAAAAAAAGAAAACTACAGGCCAATATCACTGATGAACATAGATGCAAAACTCCTTAACAAAAATTCTAGCAATCAGAATCCAGCAACATATTAAAAAGATCATACACCATGACCAAGTGGACTTTATCCCAGGGGTGCAAGGATTGATCAATATCTGCAAATCAATCAATGTAATACACCACATTAACAAATTGAAAAATAAAAGCCATATGATTATCTCAATAGATGCAGAGAAAACATTTGACAAAATTCAACATCCATTTATGATAAAAACTCTCCAGAAGGCAGGAATAGGAGGGACATACCTCAACATAATAAAAACTATATATGACAAACCCACAGCAAACATTATCCTCAATGGTGAAACATTGAAAGCATTTCCCCTAAAGTCAGGAATAACACAAGGGTGCCCACTTTCACCACCACCACTATTCAACATAGTTCTGGAAGTTTTGGCCACAGCAATCAGAGCAGAAAAAGAAATAAAAGGAATCCAGATTGGAAAAGAAGTAAAACTCTCACTGTTTGCAGATGACATGATCCTCTACATAGAAAACCCTAAAGACTCCACCAGAAAATTACTAGAGCTCATCAATGAATATAGTAAATTTGCAGGATATAAAATCAACACACAGAAATCTCTTGTATTCCTATACACTAATAATGAGAAAATAGAGAAATTAAGGAAACAATCCCATTCACCATTGCAATGAAAAGAATAAAATACCTAGGAATATGTCTACCTAAAGAAACTAAAGATCTGTTTATAGCAAACTATATAACACTGGTGAAAGAAATCAAAGAGGACACTAATAGATGGAGAAATATACCATGTTCATGCATCGGAAGAATCAATATAGTGAAAATGAGTATACTACCCCAAAGCAATCTACAGATTCAATGCAATCCCTATCAAGCTACCAAAGGTATTTTTCAGAGAACTAGAACAAAAAATTTCACAATTTGTATGGAAATACAAAAAACCTTGAATAGCCAAAGCAAGCTTGAGAAAGAAGAATGGAACTGGAGGAATCAATCTCCAGGCTCTAGTACAAAGCCACAGTCATCAAGACAGTATGGTACTGGGACAAAGACAGAAATATAGATCAATGGAACAAAATAGAAAGCCCAGAGATAAATCCATGCACCTCTGGACACCTTATCTTTGACAAAGCAAGAATATACAATGGAGAAAAGACAATATTTTTAGTAAGTCTTGCTGGAAAAACTGGTCAACAACTTGTAAAAAAATGAAACTAAAACACTTTCTAACACCATACTCAAAAATAAACTCAAAATGGATTAAAGATCTAAATGTAGTCCAGAAACTGTAAAACTCCTAGAGGAGAACACAGGCAAAACACAATCCGACATACATCACAGCAGGCTCCTCTATGACCCACCTCCCAGAATATTGGAAATAAAAGCAAAAACAAACAAATGGGACCTAATTAAACTTTAAAGCTTCTGCACAACAAAGGAAACTATAAGCAAGGTGGAAAGACAGCCTTCAGAATGGGTGAAAATGATAGCAAATGAAGCAACTGACAAAGAATTAATCTCAAAAATATACAAGCAACTCCTACAGCTCAATTCCAGAAAAATAAATGACCCAATCAAAAAATGGGCCAAAGAACTAAACAGATATTTCTCAAAAGAAGACATACAGATGACTAACAAACACATGAAAAGACGCTCAAATCACTCATTATCAGAGAAATGCAAATCAAAACCACAATGAGGTACCATTTCATGCCAGTCAGTGGGAAGGGGATTCAAGATTGGGAGCTTGTATACACCCGTGGTGGATTCATGTCAATGTATGGCAAAACCAATACAGTATTGTAAAGTAAAATAAAGTAAAAAAAAAAAAGTCTCCAAGCAATAAATGCTGGAGAGGGTGTGGGGAAAAGGGAACCTTCTCACACTGCTGGTGGGAATGCAAACTAGTACAGCCACTATGGAGAACAAAGTGGAGATTCCTTTAAAAGTTAGAAATAGAACTGTCATATGACCCAGCAATCCCACTGCTGGGCATACACACCAAGGAAACCAGAATTGAAAGAGACACATGTACCCCAATGTTCATCACAGCCCTGTTTATAATAGCCAGGACATGGAAGCAACCTAGATGTCCATCAGCAGATGTATGGATAAGAAAGCTGTGGTATAGATACACAATGGAGTATTACTCAACCATTAAAAAGAATACATTTGAATCGGTTCTAAGGAGGTGGATGAAACTGGAGCCTACTATACAGAGTGAAGTAAGCCAGAAAGAAAAACACCAATACAGTATACTAATGCATATATATGGAATTTAGAAAGGTGGTAATGATAACCCTGTATGCGAGACAGCAAAAGAGACACAGATGTATAGAACAATCTTTTGGACTCTGTGGGAGAGGGCGAGGGTGGGATGACTTGGGAGAATGGCATTGAAACATGTATAATATCATATGTGAAATGAATCACCAGTCCAGGTTCGATGCATGATGCAGGACACTCGGGGCTGGTGCAGTAGGATGACCCAGAGGGATGGTATGGGGAGGGAGGTGGGAAGGGGGTTCAGGATGGGGAACATGTGTACACCCATGGTGGTTTCATGTTGATATATGACAAAACCAATACAATATTGTAAAGTAATTAGCATCCAATTAAAATAAATTTATATTAAAAATAAGAAATGACTAACTAGAGTCAAAAGAGAACAGGCACTGCTGAAAATACAGAAAGAGTAAAACAGGGTAAGATTGAGATAAGATAGCAAATTATAGTGGAAATAATTTCAGCACACAATAAATTACAAATAAAAAGGTAGGTAGGAAGTCCAACAAAAAATGATCCCACCCATACATGTTCAATACTCCAAAGGTAAAGGAGTAATAATATAGTAGTTCCTGCTTATCCACGGGAGGTACATTCCAAGATCCTCCGTGGATACCTAAAACTGAAAATAGTATCAAACACTACATATATACGTTTGTTTATTGTCTTGTATAAAGTTTAATTTATAACTTATGTACAGTAATAACAATAAAATAGAAAAATTATAACAATATATTGTAATAAAATTTACAGGAATGTAGACTCCCTCTCTCAAAATATCTTACTGTACTTACGTTTCTTGCTGTGTTGATCTGAGGAGATAAAATGCCTATGTGATGAGATGAAGAGAGGTGAATAACACAGTCATAAGCTACTATGACCTTCTGATATGTCAGAAGGAGACCATCTACACCAGGTTATCCTTAAGCCATGATGACGTCCATGGCTGGGTATCAGGAACAGATATTACCCACAGTGAGGGACCCCAGTGGGATGGAGTGGCAAAGCACAAGATTTCATCATGCTACTCAGAACGGTGCATAATTTAAAACTTTTAAATTGGTTACTTCTGGAATCTTCCATTTAACATTTCTGGACCATAGTTGACTCCTGGTAGCTGAAACTATGGAAAGCAAAACCACAAATAAAAGGGAAAAACTGTAATAATAATAATTATAATGTATTGTAAGATATAATATTCCACAAATATTGTGTTACAAAATATGTTGAATATACATAATTTTCCAGAATCAAGACAACTCAGAAGTAATAAATTTAGAAGTATATCTTAATATTACTGAATCTTAAAGAACACATAGAGTAAGTAGGCAAAGATGGGGGAGAAGTTATACTAAGATTCCTTTACAACAGAATATAGAATTGCTTATAAGTTTCTCAAGAAAAGAAAAAAGACACAAATATTATTTTAACCCAGATAATGGGTACTATGAGCTGGTTAATTAGATTTTCATACCATTTTCCATTTAGTGTATATTATAGGACAGCAGATAAGGGAAGGTAAAAACTCCACTCCCCAGACTTGCATGCAGATATGTCTATTATTATTTCAAATTAGGATCCACCAATCAAATGAACTCCAGTGAGATTTAGAGGGAAGAACTGCTGAATTCATTTTCTGTCTCTTTTTAGCAAGCAAGGTAACAGTTTTTCTGCTGCAGTGTTTTATTTTTTTTATCCTTTAGGTTTCTAAGACAGGTATGATGTTATCAGCAGCAGTGGCAACTTAATTTCAGCTTCCTAAGCTCTAAATAGCCTTCCAAATTGAAGGCAGGAGGAGATGGGGACAGCAGAGGATGAGATGGCTGGATGGCATCACTGACCCGATAGACATGAGTCTGAGCAAGCTCCGAGAGTTGGTGATGGACAGGGAACCCTGACGTGCTGCAGTCCATAGGGTCACAAAGAGTTAGACACGACTGAGTGACTCAACTGAATTGAAGCTCTAAATTGCAGCTCTAGGTTTACAGATTTAATTCAGCATTTGCAGTGGTTGCCTCTGAGGTAATAACTCTGCTGTTGGGTATGTTCTGTATTATTCTGCAAGATATTTCTGAAGGCTGCTTAAAATGGCTTTTGTTTCCTGGCATTGAGTTCTGATTAACAAACAAGTCAAATTATTGCTCAATGATAAAGGCAATAAACTATTCTCGAATATTGAGAATTTATAATACAGTTACAAGAGCCCTTCATGGAAACAGTAGATGAATCTCAACTGAGAGGTGAATGGAGAAACTATAGAAAAATGAGTCTTTTTACCTGTTACACAAAGACAATGAGTATTAACACCACAACTGCAGAAAGAAATACAAATATAAGCCCAGATGAGGCAAAAATGATATAACTTACAAAAATTGGGATAAGAGAAAACTGAGGTGAGAAGTGGTTCAAGCTGGCTGAAATCATTATTTTTATAGTCATGGGCCAGGATACCATTTACACCTAAGTATAAGTTCAAAGTTATTAATATTTAAAAGAAATAAGTAATAAAATCACACTTGAGTGGTAGAGAAGAGAAAATTAAAGGATTAAACTCATGTGTACTAAGCTAATTCTATCATTGTTTATCATAGGAAATACTTAAAACACTGTCACAAATTCTAGAGAACCAATTCTAGATAAAAAGATAAACTTTACTGATTACTAGAGAACTATAGACAGACTACAAACAGAAAGAAATCACAGGTTATAAAGAGAAAATGTAAAAATGAAAAACATCATAGAACTAAGCCAGCTTATCAATAACTATAAATGGTTTAAATATTCTAACATTATGTCAAAAAGCAGAATTCAACTCCACTATAAGAGACACCTGAAACAAAATTACTAAATGGTATATATAATAGTCTTTGTAGCACTGCTGGTAATAAACAAGACTGGAAGCAACCTAAATGTCCCTCAAGAATATTATAATACATAATATCATAGGTGTGATATGATACCTTCTACAATATATGAGGTAGCTATATCTGTTAGAATGGAAGAAACTCTGCTAAAGTTTAAAAATGCAGGATAGCATATATGATGTGGTTTCACACACATAGTGACATACATTAAAATGCCTGCAGAAATAGAATAAATCACTAGTAAATGGGTAACTGTGGTTGTCTCTTAGAAATGGGTAACTAGAATTATAGGCTTGGGAGATTTTCTTATTGCGGTGTACTTTTGGTGCTATTTGAAGATTTGTGTATCTGTATTGCCTGCTATTCAAATAAACTTTTGTAGAAGGTACAGCTTTCAAGTGAGTAGGTCTTGGGTAGGAGTCTCAGCTCTGTCACTTGCTGTGCAGCAGCTGATCACTGCAAGAGCCCATTTAATAAGCTTGGGCTACTGTAACACCACACCACAGACTGGGTGGCTTATAAGCCAAAGAAGTTTATTTCTTACAGTTTCAGAGGCTGGGAAGTCCAAGATAAGGAAGGTGGTAGAACTTTAATTCATGGACCACTTTTTACTCTGCTGTAACTTCACACGGTGAGGGCTGCCTTTGGGGGGTCTCTTTTATAAAGACAACTATCTGCTTTTATGACCTAGTCCCTTCCCAAAGTTCACACATCCAAAAGTGCTCACATTAGGGATAAGGTTCAACACATGAATTCTGGGGGGACACAGACATTAAACTTATAGTGGGAAGTAACATTATTAATCAATTCACATGGTTAATTATCTCTGTCTTAATGGTTATATAAATATATATTCATAAATAGTTATTTTTCCACCTCTATAGACCAGAATACAGAATCTTTGACCTCATTGTACTTAAACATTACCCTGTAACCCTAAGGAGTGAGGCATTGCCACATTGGACATTTTCATAAAATTCTGTGAAGTGAGTTCTGGCCCCTAAGCCTTCTTACAAATGTAAAAACATTACCTGAAAAGACTATTTATTTGAAATGCTACCATATTTTTATGATTTTCCCAAATTATCTAAATCATGTCTACCTTTGCAATAGTATCCTTTTCAAAACGACTTTTTAAACTATGTATAATACATCAGTTCAGCTGAGTCACTCAGTCGTGTCCAACTCTTTGCAAGGCCATGAACCGCAGCATGCCAGGCCTCCCTGTCCATCACCAACTCCCGGAGTTCACTCAAATGCACGTCCATTGAGTCGGTGATGCCATCTAGCCATCTCATCCTCTGTTGTCCCTTTCTCCTCCTGCCCTCAATCCCTGCCAGCATCAGAGTCTTTTCCAATGAGTCAAATCTTTGCATCAGGTGGCCAAAGTACTGGAGTTTCAGCTTTAGCATCAATCTTCCAAAGAAATCCCAGGGCTGATCTCCTTCAGAATGGACTGGTTGGATCTCCTTGAAGTCCAAGGGACTCTCAAGAGTCTTCTCCAACACCATAGTTCAAAAGCATCAGTTCTTCGGCTCTCAGCCTTCTTCACAGTCCAACTCTCACATCCATACATGACCACAGGAAAAACCATAGCCTTGACTAGACAGACATTTGTTGGCAAAGTAATGTCTCTGCTTTTGAATATGCTATCTAGGTTGGTCATAACTTTCCTTCCAAGGGGTAAACGTCTTTTAATTTCATGGCTGCAGTCACCATCTGCAGTGATTTTGGAGCCCCCCAAAAATAAAGTCTGACACTGTTTCCACTGTTTCCCCATCTATTTCCCATGAAGTGATGGGACCGGATGCCATGATCTTCGTTTTCTGAATGTTGAGCTTTAAGCCAACTGTTTCACTCTCCTCTTTCACTTTCATCAAGAGGCTTTTTAGTTCCTCTTCACTTTCTGCCATAAAGGTGGTGTCATCTGCATATCTGAGGTTACTGATATTTCTCCCGGCAATCTTGATTCCAGCTTGTGCTTCTTCCAGCCCAGCATTTCTCATGATGTACTCTGCATATAAGTTAAATAAGCAGGGTGACAATATACAGCCTTGATGTACTCATATGTTTTATTACATACATATGGAAATACGTATCTAGTGGCATTAAAATGCAGATGCCACAACAAAGCAATGGATGGCACTGAAAAATTCATCTGCACATAGTCTGATCAGCACTTTGCTACAACTAATATTGACTCATGACCAGAAAACCTCTTGAGTTAGAGAATTCAATTTTTCTCTTAGTTATCTGGCTTCTATTTGCCCAAAATACCAAAAAAAAAAAAAAATTGCCTCAATTGCTGCCTTCATTCTGCCTCTGTTGACATAGCTTCCCACCTTAATATACTCTTGAAATTTCCTAATAACTTCTATTGAAGTAGTTACTACTTATGGAGCTCATTTTCCTAATAGTTCCAAAAAATTCAGTAGGCAACTGATGCTACGAAGGTGCTATTTTTCTTCAAAGAGCTATTAAAATAAATTGAATTTTTTAAAATGGTAACAGCAAAGAGCTCAGTTTATAAGAAAAGAAACTCTAATTAGAATATGAGCAGGCAAGCTGCACACCCACATCCTCCCAACTCACTTCTCCCTTGTGTGCTGAGGCAATGTTTATTTTCTGGGTGAGGAAAAGAAAATTTTTCCTAAGCCACTTTTATACATTCTACCCTCCATCCAGACATTGATCCATGGGACAAAGAAAATGAGTTTCTCATTTGTAGAGAACAGATGACCAGTACTCATAGTAATCAATGGGATGTCTGCGATATTTTATTTATTTTTGGGTGAAGATATTACTAAAGTTTCTAATGATAATGTTTTAATACATTTTAGTCAAAACAATCTTTCAAATCAGTAACAGTCCTGACCTTTAATGTAGTTTTACTGAGTAAGTATTATGTAAATACATGCCCTGTTGGTAGAGAATCTGCAAATTGCAACACTATAAGAGAGAAGACATGCACTGCTTCCTGATAAAAATTTCTATTTAGAAAAATAATATTTAAGAATTTCTAAGCATTAGTACCACAACTTTTTCCAGTCCTCTGTTGATGGACATTTAGGTTGCTTCCATGTCCTGGACATTATATATACTATGGATACTATGTATAAAATAGGTAACTAGTGAGAACCTACTATATAGCTTAGGGAACTCTGCTCAGTGCTCTGTAGTGACTTAAATGAGAAGGAAATACAAAAAAAGAGGAGATATCTGTATATACATAACTGATTCACTTTGCTTTACAGTAGAAACTAATAAAACATTGTAGAGCTACTATAATTCAATAATTAAAATACTTAAGCATTAGTGATTTCCCCTATTTGTGATAATCAATTTCAAACTTCTGATACATGCAACTACACAGAGTGTATCTAACAAATGGAGATAATAATACAAACCTACCCAGCAATGAGGCTCAAGAGAGATCATACATATAAAGCTCATAGCAGAGAGCCGGGCACATGACAGATGTTTGACAAATGACAGCCAATATTATACACACAAAATTGCTACAGCAAAGCACCACTATAATAATAGCTTAAGCTCTGGAACCAAGCAACCTGTTTTCAAATTTCATTCACATTTGCACTTATGAAAAGTAAATAATATTTGAAAGTTGTTTAGTAAATTACACTCACAAAAAGAAGACAAATGTAATTCACTGTATTCCATTATCATTGTAACAGTCTATCAAATTCTCCTATTACAATTACATAGATTGAGAATGACAAAATCTCCTCTTATACAATTACTCTTTGCCTACTTTTATTTTGTGGGTGAGATAATAGTTCATCAAGTACTTTGCTTGCTTTTATACACATCACAACTGGAAAATTACTTAAATTTGGGCTTTATCCAAAGCGAGGTGTTTATATTTTCTTATGCTATTGAAATTAATTTCCATCATCATGACTTTTTACTTAGTTTAAAAATGATATCTGAAAATTAAACAGTTGTTCACTGAGCAGGCATATCCTGTTCACTGTACCAGGTGTATCCTGCTAGATAACGAAGAACCACTGGTAAGCAGAAACATACAATCTGCACCCTGGTGCCCCTAAGTACCTAGTGGAGAGAGGAAAAGTGAAAGTGAAGTCTCTCAGTCGTCTCCGACTCTTTGCAACCCCATGGACTGCAGCCTCCCAGGCTTCTCCACCCATGGGATTTTCCAGGCAAGGGTACTGGAGTTGGTTGCCATTCCCTTCTCCAGGGGATCTTCCCCGGTCTCCCACATTGCAGGCGGACGCTTTACCCTCTAAGCCACTAGGGAAGCCCTCCTCCAGGGAAGTATGAGAGAGAGGACGGATCAAATCATTATAGTGATAGTGTAAATACAGCTGGCTGAGTGATGTAAAACAGACATACATGATGCCATGAGAACTCATTATAGAAGAGTCACACCATGACAGAGGTCAGAAAAGTCTTTCCTTGAGAACACGTTGACTAAGAATAGAAGTGACCTTTGTAGACAAAGACAAGCAGGCTACTCTAAGCATAGAAGGCATCAGAGACAAAAGACTAAGTAAAGAGAACTAGACACACTTCAGAAACTGAATATTCAGTGCAACTGGAATGCAAAAAGCAGGACTTAGCATTATGGAGAAGGATCAGGCCACTTTATGGATGGCCTTGATCTTCATTTTAAGAGCAACAGAAGCCATTAAAGAATTTTAAACAATTCACAATGTATTTTTAAATAGTCCATGGTATGGAGAACATCTTGGTGTGGTCAAGAATGAATATAGTGATGGATACCACATGGGAGACTATGGTAGATGTCCAGGTCAGGGCAAGAAGCAGTGATGGAGAGAAAAAGAAAAATTTCAGAGATAATCAGAACTCTGCTTTAATTTAAAAAATACTCTCAGAAATGATTACGTACCCCTTTTCATACACGGTTTGTTGTTTTAGTTGCTAAATCATGGCTGACTCCCTGCGACCCCATGGACTGTAGCCTGCAAGGCTCCTCTGTCCACGGGCTTTCCCAGGCAAGAATACTGGAATGGGTTTCACTTCTCTCTCCAGGTGGTCTTCCAGACTTAGGGATCAAACTCTTGTTTCCTGTATTGGCAGGTGGGTTCTTTACTGTTGAACACCATACCAACACTGTTCATGTAAAAATGATACTGTTCCTAGTGTGTGCCTTAGATCACAGTAGTTTGTGATTAAGAGCAATGTGCATTAAGTACTTTAAAAGACAAAGACACTCTTTTTGAACAAAATAATAGATGTTTTCTTTAAAATCTTAAAGGTATTAAGTTATTCTTATGTGAAGATTGACCTGTACCTACTCCCAATCGATAATGGCTTTTCCCACACTGTGGGTTTATTCTCACTTAATATAAATATCATAATACAAATTACTCCCCTTGAGAAATGTTATATTCCATGATATAAATAGATAAACTTGCCTTTAGAATCCTGAAATATGCTGTATAATTGAGGAGAAAGTGTTTAAGTATTGCTATACTTGACTGATTCTATACAATTATTCTGTGTAAGACATAAATTTTCAAATGTCAAATATTTAAAAAACCTTTTAAAAATTTCTCCATCTGCTTTGAGTGAAATAAATTCAAACTGGATGGAAAATGGATAATGAAACAAGGAGAAAACTTGAAAATTCAACATAGGAAAACACTTTGACTTGCTTTCTTATTAACTTTCTTATTTATTAGCATCTGATATTTCAGATGCTAATTATGCTAAAAATTGTCATATATTTTAAGACAATACTTTTTCAAGTTACAAATATATTTGCAATATTTTTCTAAATACATATTAATTTCCAAGCCAAATCATTTAAGATACAGCTAATGTGTCTTGTCCTTTGTGAAGACTTCCATGTCTCACTTGAATAAAACCAACCAATCCTCCCTTTGTGCCCTGCTCTATATACAATTTACCTCTACTCTAATACTGCAGTGATGGCTCTCTAGTAATAGGCTGAAATGCTTCTCATCTCACTACATTTGGATCCAAGCACAAAGAGTAGCAAACATTATGTTCTCAATAAATATTCATAGTGTGAATAACTGAATTTTAAAACACAATTCATTGCTCATATTCTCTATAATGTTTCAATAATTCACATCTCTTAACTTTATAAATTCTCTAAATATTGATAAATTGCTTTTTGATTTTTAGCACAAACCAGCAATATACTGGCCATTAATAACCTTGACATTATGTATGTAAATATTCAGGCAAGACAAATAATGGTACTCATTTCTTCAGAAAGAAATGATTGAAGAATCATAATGTATTAAACAACATTTCTTAAAAATCAAGTTTTGTTTTATAAAGACAAGTTGCTATCCCCTGACTATATAGATCAATAAGAGCATAGTCATTACTAGATCCAGTTAGCCATGCCCTTCTCTGGGGAAATCTTCCCAACCCATGGACACAGGGATCAAAATCATGTCTCTTAGTCTCCTGCATTGCCAGGTGGATTCTTTACCACTAGCATCAGCTGGGAAGCCTTCTTTGTATTGTACGTTACATTCTATTATAGTGGTAACTCTAGATTATTAAAGCTGTAAACTTGCTTATTAAAGTCAACCTCAAATTAGGACTTATATCACTTACTTAATGATGAATGAAACATAACACTTTAACTAAATAAATTGAACACTATATCATTGGCATTTATTTTATTGCTATATATGTTATGGACCACACATGGTATTATTTATACTTAAACCAGCAATATTCTTTCATAACTATGTATAACATATTTTCCTTTTCTTGTACTCTTTGGTTTTTCCTAAAGTCAATGCTTCTATTTGGAATTATTTTCCTTCAGTCTAAAGAACTTCTTTCAACATTGCTTGTAGTAAAGATATACCACTGCATTTTTTCAGTTTATGTTAAAGGATAATTTCTCTGGTTATACAGTTATACAGGATAGAATTCTATGTTGACTTTTAAAAAATAATTAGTATTTAAAGATGTTATTTTCTGCTGGCACCCATTGTTTCTTTTGAAAAATTAGCTGTAAATCACATTCTCTTTTTTAAAAGTTTATACACATGATGCTTAAATAAAAATTTAGAGTTAATTTATCAGGAAACAGAACCATAGAACAGAGCACACTCTGGAGTAAAAGTGGAAAAATCAAGTACTGCTTGTCCCTACTTTTCCTCTGAATTAGCTTAGGACTGCTCTTTAATCTCTAAGCGAGAGAGACTGGTGATTCACAACATAAATATAATATGGTTATCTCTGTATTTATTATATATAAGCTCATATTAATATAAGTAGCAATATGCAGTCCTTTCTCAAGAGGATGGAAAGTTGCCTTAGCCCCTATGTGTGTGTGTGGTGGGGGGCGCTTATGAAATTCTGAACTGTAAAAATTCTGTTTGAGTACCAAGGTAGAACTCAATCAACTGATGTAGTCATCATCCCAGTCTCTTCATATGGTACCTCTGCTAACTGTTATATTACCATCACCATAATTTTTGTCACTATTATTAGTTAGGCTAGTAGTGGCACTATCTTATGAAACAGTACCTGTATGGCATCAGTTCTCTTTAGCTATATTAACCCTGAGACAAATGCATAGTATTATCCAAAAATACTCATTCTTACTTTTATATAGATATAGTTTTGCAGATCTTCATTAAGAATGCCTTTGAAACATTCTAGGTTTTTAGATTCCTAGAATATAACCACAGAAAAGTATTCATTTGAGATGTTAAGAGTTAAGCAATCTAACCATATACCCAGTTTGCCAATTTAAAGATAGCTTAGGAGTATCTGTCAGAATTATTGGTATTCATCTGATAAAGACTATTAAACTCTTCTCCTTAATTTGATGATTCTTCATGGGTAGCACCCCTGCTTCTTTTACTATAAAACATATCCTATAAAACATCTATCTTCTTACTCCAAATAACAAGGTGGAGATCTTGACTGCATGGTGAACCAAAATTTTAACTCTAGATATGATGTCTTAGTTCTCAAATATTAAATCTATACCATACTTGTGGTTTAAGGTATTAATTGGTCATGTGAAATCTATTCTTCAGTGCAAACTTTAATGAACTATAGCCCAATAGACCTAATTTTTTCATTCTTAGTGTGAATAATAATTATTAGAATTATAATTTTTCCTTAAGAACTTTTTGATACAGGGATACATCTTTCAACAATTGTCCCAACCCCATATATATATATATATATATATATATGTATATATATATATATATAATATCTGCAGAAATATTATAAAATGTGAATGTGTTAAAGAAGATATTATAAAATGTGACTGCAGACTATAGGGCCAAAGTAAGCAAGATACCAAAACTCAAAATGATTAAAAACCAGAATGGATAACCCAAGTAAAAAGGCATATAGTCTCCGATGGAAGATAATAATCCCAGTACCTTCAGTGAAACTGGCTCTTATTTTCCAGAAGATGCAAATCTACAGTGTGATCTAGATATGCTACTAAAAAGTGGGAAGTACATGGTTATACATCATGAGAAACACCGACTGTGAAGTTCTATTTACTGTAAAGAGAAAAAATATATGTAGAATTTGAAGACTCTGGCTAAAAAAGGATGTCGGACTGTCTGCCCCTTATGATTCTTTTCAGGATGTTAAAATCTATGATTCTGTGAGGTTTAACTGAAGGCTATTACAAAAACATAATGGCAATCCACTCCAGTATTCTTGCCTGGAGAATCTCATGGATGGAGGAGCCTGGTGGGCTACAGTCCACGGGGTCGCAAAGAGTCGGACACGACTGAGTGACTTAACTTTCAAGTGAAATGAAGAGCAAACACCTACATTGAGTAAAGGGCAGTTTATCTAAGGGGTAGAGGAATGTCATACCCTAAATATGGCAGACATTATTTTAGGCACTAAAAATATGTTCTGTACTACTACAGAAGGCAAAGAAGTTTGCCTACTTCTTAGGCAAACTATTGTTCTGGCAAGATTTAGTTTTTAAAAATCCTATCCATGGTAAACCACTCTATGGTCTTCCTACTCCTAACTAGTATGCAGTTTGCACTAAATGCTTCATACCCCTGCTTACTCAGATGGGCCCCTGGTCATGGATCTGAATGTTGGTAAATCACTTTAACATTTTTCTAAATGCTTACTCTCAGTTCTATTTATCTTCTGGGAACGGTAAGAGCTCTTGGACAACAACAGGGTTTTGGGGGACTGGTGCCTGTTCTCTTCTGACAGCCTCCTCGTTCAAACACATCCTCATTTCTTGACGAGCAAAGAATTTTAACTGGTGAAGTTCTAAATGTCAGATCAGCTATAATAGCCTAGGATCATTGTGCAATAAAATACGACTGCCATGTCCTGTTTATACATTAAGGTAATGATCTTACTCTCCCTTTTCTTCTCTCTTACTCTCCCCCAGATTTCTTCTCCTTGAAAGTTGGTGGTTTGGTAGGCTTACATCCTAACCTGCTGTTTTTTACCACTCTCTCTTCAATTAACACCCAAGTTGGCTGTCTGCCAAAGCCAATAAAATAATGGTATGATTCTCCAATATTTATATTCAGGCTTAGCAGGAATGTTGAGATTCACTTCAATCTCTGGTCTAAGCTATGTGTTCTATACCAGATTTACGAGAGAACCCTACATTAAGGTATCAAACACTCATCCATATACTAAGAAATGTTGTTTGTACTGGCAACTTGGAATTCAACATAAAAAAAAAAAAGCTTATGGAGTAATGGAATTTCAAAGATTACTGGTCATTTATTGTTGCTATTTAGTCACTAAGCTGTGCCCAACTTTTTGTGACTCCATGAACTGTAGCCCGCCAGGTTCCACTGTCCATGGGGTTTTCCAGGCAAGAATACTGGAGTGGGTTGCCATTTCCTTCTCCAGGGGTTCTCCCCAACCCAGGATTGAACCTGCATCTTCTGCTTGGCAGGCAGATTCTTTACCACTCAACCACACGGGAAGCCCTACTGGTCATTATGCCATTGAATATAATTTTAAACAACATAAAGAAGCTTAGTTGATGAACTAGCATTTGAGAGGTGAAGTGTTTTACTGAGAGAAGCAGGCTCTAAGTAATGTGACTATAACTGATATTAGGTGCACAGCAAAGAAGATTCTTTCAGCATCAGGAGATACTCATCTCAAAACCATGGATTTTGGTTTACTGTTTTTATGGGTAATTTCGGGGCAAATAAGATATTGCTACTAATGCTTGATTGGTTTTCATGGGTTCTGTTCCTCTTGTGGTTGTTTCCAAATTTTTACTCTTTAGCCTGCTTCTCATCCAGGACTAATCAATAGTTTCTTTGTCCATGGTAAGTTATTTTCAGCTGCAGCAAGAAAATAAGTGATGCAAAGGAAATATTTTGGCCCCATGGGAGTCATGAAGATTAACCAAGGCCTGGGGAACTGAGGAAGTGAGCAGAAATAAAGGTGTACATCATTTTGCTTCTCATTGCTCCTGGAATCACAAACTTGGGAAGTGCAAGTAGAAACATGTGGGGTCAGTAGGCTTGAGCCTGACAAAAGGATTTTGCAACATTTGGTAAAAGCAAAATTTAACCTCATGTGAGGATTCCTCTAAATCAATGGAGAGTAAAAGTCTGTGAACTTTGGCTATTTAGAATCTTAGTGAAACTCTCGTTTGCTTTACCTACATGTACAAGAAGTTGTTTGTGACTAGAAAATATAAGAGGAGAATATACTTTTGATAAAGAAATGAATTTACTTCAGAGGAAATAACAGCTTCTGAATTGTGTGGTTCTGGAAGGCTGGTGCCATGATCCCCACATGTACCCTGTTGGCTCGTTAGTGCTTTGGACAAACAGAACTCGGGAAAGACTGAGTCCTAGATTAACGGAATGCTGGAGATATTAGAGGAGCTAATCCATTCCAGTCAACTGTGTCTTGGGCTACTGATGCTGAAGAAAGAAACCAGATTCTGAAGTCAGGCTTCCTGGATTCAAATCTCTAATTCTGACACATTACCTGTTAAGCCTGGGCAACATGTTTAACTCCACTGTGGCACATTTTACTCATCTGTAAAATTACATTACTCACAGTACTTCTCTTACAGGGTTTCTGTGAGGATTAAACATATGACTTGTCATATTTTAGCTCTTATAATAGCCCTTTTATAAATAAAAATGTTAATCTTTGCTGTTATGACAGCAGTTGGGCATCAAAGCTTAAGCAATTGAGCACTTAATTAAGGTCTAATTAAGCTTCTAACTATAAGTTCTGCATGGGGGTTACTAGGCACTAGACAGTTCTTTCTACAATTAAATTAATTATTGTTTTAACATGTAAATAGACGAAGAAATAAAGAGGGATGACTAGCAAGGTAGGACTGCAACCAACACTTATATACCCATCAGTTCAGTTCAGTCACTCAGTCGTGTCTGACTCTTTGAGACCCCATGAATCATAGCACACCAGGCCTCCCTGTCCATCACCAACTCCCGGAGTTCACTCAAACTATGTCCAAGTCAGTGATGTCATCTAGCCATCTCATCTTCTGTTGTCCCCTTCACCTCCTGTCCCCAAAACCTCCCGGCATCAGGGTCTTTTCCAATGAGTCAAATCTTCACATCAGGTAGCCAAAGTATTAGAGTTTCAGCTTCAGCATCAGTCCTTCCAATGAACACCCAGGACTGATCTCCTTTAGAATGGCCTGGTTGGATCTCCTTGAAGTCCAAGGGACTCTCAAGAGTCTTCTCCAAAACCACAGTTCAAAAGCAGCAATTCCTTGATGCTCAGCTTTCTTCACAGTCCAACTCTCACATCCATACATGACCACTGGAAAAACCATAGCCTTGACTAGACAGACCTTTGTTGGCAAAGTAATGTCTCTGATTTTGAATATGCTATCTAGGTTGGTCATAACTTTCCTTCCAAGGAGTAAGTGTCTTTTAATTTCATGGCTGCAATCACCGATCTACAGTGATTTTGGAGCCCCCAAAATAAGTCTGACACTGTTTCTACTGTTTCCCATTCGATTTCCCATGAAGTGATGGGACCAGATGCCATGATCTTCGTTTTCTGAATGTTGAGCTTTAAGCCAAAATTATCACTCTCCTCTTTCACTTTCATCAAGAGGCTTTTTAGCTCCTTTTCACTTTCTGCCATAAGTATGGTGTCATCTGCATATCTGAGGTTATTGATATTTCTCCTGGCAATCTTGATTCCAGCTTGTGCCTCTTCCAGGCCAGCATTTCTCATGATGTACTCTACATAGAAGTTAAGTAAGCAGTGGGACAATATACAGCCTTGATGTACTCCTTTTCCTCTTTGGAACCAGTCTGTTGTTCCATGTCCAGTTCTAACTGTTGCTTCCTGACCTGCATACAGATTTCTCAACAGGCAGGTTAGGTGGTCTGGTATTCCCATCTCTTTCAGAATTTTCCACAGTTTCTTGTGATCCACACAGTCAAAGGCTTTGGCATAGTCAATAAAGCAGAAGTAGATGTTTTTCTGGAACTCTCTTGCTTTTTCCATGATCCAGCGGATGTTGGCAATTTGATCTCTGATTCCTCTGCCTTTTCTAAAACCAGCTTGAACATCAGGAAGTTCACAGTTCACATATTGCTGAAGCCTGGCTTGGAGAATTTTGAGCATTACTCTACTAGCATGTGAGAGAGTGCAATTGTGCGGTAGTTTGAGCATTCCTTGGCATTGCCTTTTTTGGGATTGCAGTGAAAACTGACCTTTTCCAGTCCTGTGGCCACTGCTGAGTTTTCCAAATTTGTTGGCATATTGAGTGCAGCACTTTCACAGCATCATCTTTCAGGATTTGAAATAGCTCAACTGGAATTCCATCACCTCCAGTAGCTTTGTTCATAGTGATGCTTTCTAAGGCCCACTTGACTTCACATTCCAGGATGTCTGGCTCTAGGTGAGTGATCACACCATTGTGAATATCTTGGTCATGAAGCTCTTTTTTGTACAGTTCTCCTGTGTATTCTTGCCACCTCTTCTTAATATCTTCTGCTTCTGTTAGGTCCATACCATTTCTGTCCTTTATTGAGCCCAGCTTTGCATGAAACGTCCCTTGGTATCTCTAATTTTCTTGAAGAGATCTCTAGTCTTTCCCATTCTGTTGTTTTCCTCTATTTCTTTGCATTGATTGCTGAGGAAGGCTTTCTTATCTCTCCTTGTTATTCTTTGGAACTCTACACTCAGATGCTTATATCTTTTATTTTCTCCTTTGCTTTTCGCCTCTCTTCTTTTCACAGCTATTTGTAAGGCCTCCTCAGACAGCCATTTTGCTTTTTTGCATTTCTTTTCCATGGGGATGGTCTTGATCTCTGTCTCCTGTACAATGTCACAAACCTCTGTCCATAGTTTATCAGGCACTCTGTCTATCAGATCAAGTCCGTTAAATCTATTTCTCACTTCTAATGTATAATCATAAGGGATTTGATTAGGTCATTCCTGAATGGTCTAGTGGTTTTCCCCCACTTTCTTCAATTTCTGTCTGAATTTGGCAATAAGGAGTTCATGATCTAAGTCACATCAGCTCCCAGTCTTGTTTTTGCTGACTGTATAGAGCTTCTCCATCTTTGGCTGCAAAGAATACAATCAATCTATTTTGGCATTGACCATCTGGTGACGTCCATGTGTAGAGTCTTCTCTTCTGTTGTTGGAAGAGGGTGTTTGCTATGACCAGTGCATTCTCTTGGCAAAACTCTATTAGCCTTTGCCCTGCTTCATTCCGCATTCCAAGGCCAAATTTGCCTGTTACTCCAGGTGTTTCTTGACTTCCTACTTTTGCATTCCAGTCCCCTATAATGAAAAGGACATCTCTTTTGGGTGTTAGTTCTAAAAGGTCTTGTATGTCTTCATAGAACCGTTCAGCTTCTTCAGCGTTACTGGTTGGGGCATAGGCTTGGATTACCATGATATTGAATGGTTTGCCTTGGGAACGAACAGAGATCATTCTGTCGTTTTTGAGACTGCATCCAAGTACTGCATTTCAGACTCTTCTGTTGACCATGATGGCTACTCCATTTCTTCTAAGGGATTCCTGCCCACAGTAGTAGATATAATCGTCATCTGAGTTAAATTCACCCATTCCAGTCCATTTTAGTTTGCTGATTCCTAGAATACCTAGAATATACCCATAGAAATCAACAAAATCTCACTCCAACTTGGCAGAGGAGAGATAATGCACCAGGCTTTACATAAGGTAATGATGCTGTCTCTAGACCTCAGCATCATCCAAAAGAAAGATAATGCAGTAGTATACTAAATAAAGTGAAACGTGTTTTATTAGACTAATATATTTAATTTTTTTATTTTTACATGTAATCAATAAAAAATTAAGATATTTTGCATTTTATATCCTGTAAATTATTTACAATCCAGTATGTATTTTATACTTACAGCACATTTCAATTTGTACTAGCTATATTTCAAGCACTTGATATCATGGTTTGTGGTAAGGGGCTACCATATTGGACAGCAGAGTCTAGCCACCCACCCCACTTTGCTCTAGTTTCATGCTTTACAACTGATCTTTTGACTATCAACTCAGTGTTTTATATTACACAGTGTGAGAAAGTAGATGTCCTCAGTAATTTAACAAAAAGTTGTGAGAAAGTTAGATGCCCTCAGTAATTTAATAAAAAGTATGTTTTAGAAAAGATCAGTTTCAAATGAATTTGGAAACAGCGATCCAATTACTATAGGAACTGACCTTCCCTATCTAAGTTCACCTTAACTGGCAAACTCTTCTGAAAGTGAATGGGGCATGCTGTTGATAACAATGTAAAAGTTACAATAGTTAATAATGTCCCTCACAACTGATACATATGACAAGCTTATAAAACATGATGTACATCATGCTGTTGCATGAATTTTTTTTTTTAATGAAGATAACCTTTAAGGACAGAGGTTTATATCACTGACTTCTTGGGTAAATTCTAGATCTAGTTTGGGGTGATGGATTATACTCAAGGAAAATGCTGGAGGACAGAATCAGAAACCAGATGATCTCAAGGCATTCTTTCAACCTAACATCATAAGCTCAATACAGTTGTTATTTTCTCCCTCCACTGAATTCTGATAACATTTTCTCTTAAAAGCCTGGAAATTACATGGATTTCAGCACACTCAGTTTCAAATTTTAGTTCTGCTACTTAGCAACTTTGGGTAGATAATCTCTCTGAGAAGATCCTTTCAGATGTGAGTGATAACATTTATCTCACAGGACATGTTAGTGACAGGGGATTATACATCCTACAGGCACTGTAAAATGAGATACAATTGACTTCTGCAGATGCCTAGCTGCCTTTACCATTATAAAGACCTTTTGTAAATTTTGTAATTTTTGTAAATTTTGTATTTAAATTTTCACATACCTGCTATCCCTGCTGCTAAGTCACTTCAGTTGTGTCCGACTCTGTGTGACCCCATAGATGGCAGCCCACCAGGCTCCGCCATCCCTGGGATTCTCCAGGCAAGAACACTGGAGTGGGTTGCCATTTGCTTCTCCAATGCATGAAAATGAAAAGTGAAAGTGAAGTTGCTCAGTTGTGTCCGACTCTTAGCGACCCCATGGACTGCAGCCCACCAGGCTCCTCCATCCAAGGGATTTTCCAGGCAAACAGAGATGCTAGTAATTGCATTATATCGTCCCAAGTTGGTCTATGAGTGCAGAAAATAGTCTCCATTAGTCTAGTCATGCCCTGGGGTTCCACCGAGTAAGGAAGGGTGTGTTTTTGCCAGTTCAGTATATCAGTTGATGAAAAGGGCTGATAGTAATAGGTCACAGGAGCTTGGTGATAATTACCGTCCTCCCCATCATTGGGGGTTGCCGAGCTTCTCTGAGGGTCATCTGCAAGGGTATTCTTTCCTCTGGCTCTTTGGCAGAGTGGAGCCTTTGTTTAATTCCAGTGGTTCCTCCCCCTTCTCCAGGAGTACTTACTGGGAGTGGATCCCTGAGTGATATACTAAGTTCAAGGTATTTGATTGCAACTTTAGGGGCTGATACCCTTCCTAACATATGTTAATAGTTCTCTTCCTTTCTACACAGATTTACATGCAATTTAAATCAAGGTTTGTTCTTCTCCCTTTCAATGCCATAGGCCTCCAACATATTTAATTAGCCCCAAGTCCTTTAAATTTTACCACCTAAATAACTACAGAATATATGCTCTTCTCTTCATTACCACTGCTTTGTTTCTTTAGAGCTTGTATTTTTTAAATCCCGATTTTTACAGTTTTCTAACTGGCCTCCCTCCTTCATACTCACAAATCAACAATACATTTTCTGCAGTATACTAGACTGATTTCCCTAAAAGCTAGATGTACTTTGTCAATGCTTCTGATTGAAATCTCATAGGCGTTTCAAAAACGTCCTGTAAAATACCATGCACTTCAATATACTATGCGGTCCTTCATAATGTGGACTTTGCCTATATCTTTTCCTTACCTTTGTGCAAGTTCCACCTTACCTTGATTTTCTCCATACTGAAATTCTTGATGTTTCCCAGACTCCTTGTATTTGTTTAAACCTCATTTCTTTTGAGTGTTTCTGGCAGTGAAAACATATACCGCTGTCTAGTCTTAAGTGCAAAGAAAGAGAGGAAAACAACAAAATGGGAAAGACTAGAGATCTCTTCAAGAAAATTAGAGATACCAAGGGAATATTTCATGCAAAGATGGGCTCGATAAAGGACAGAAATGGTATGGACCTAACAGAAGCAGAAGATATTAAGAAGAGGTGGCAAGAATACACAGGAGAACTGTACAAAAAAGAGCTTCATGACCAAGATAATCACGATGGTGTGATCACTCACCTAGAGCCAGACATCCTGGAATGTGAAGTCAAGTGGGCCTTAGAAAGCATCACTATGAACAAAGCTAGTGGAGGTGATGGAATTCCAGTTGAGCTATTTCAAATCCTGAAAGATGATGCTGTGAAAGTGCTGCACTCAATATGCCAACAAATTTGGAAAACTCAGCAGTGGCCACAGGACTGGAAAAGGTCAGTTTTCATTCCAATCCCAAAGAAAGGCAATGCCAAGGAATGCTCAAACTACCGAACAAGTGCACTCATCTCACACGCTAGTAGAGTAATGCTCAAAATTCTCCAAGCCAGGCTTCAGCAATATGTGAACCATGAACTTCCTGATGTTCAAGCTGGTTTTAGAAAGGGCAGAGGAACCAGAGATCAAATTGCCAACATCCGCTGGATCATGGAAAAAGCAAAAGAGTTCCAGAAAAACATCTACTTCTGCTTTATTGACTATGCCTAAGCCTTTGACTGTGTGGATCACAAGAAACTGTGGAAAATTCTGAAAGAGATGGGAATACAGACCACCTGACCTGCCTCTTGAGAAACCTATATGCAGGTCAGGAAGCAACAGTTAGAGCTGGACATGAAACAACAGACTGGTTCCAAATAGGAAAAGGAGTACGTCAAGACTATATATTGTCACCCTGCTTATTTAACTTCTATGTAGAGTACATCATGAGAAATGCTGGCCTGGAAGAGGCACAAGCTGGAATCAAGATTGCCAGGAGAAATATCAATAACCTCAGATATGCAGATGACACCACCCTTATGGCAGAAAGTGAAGAGGAACTCAAAAGCCTCTTGATGAAAGTGAAAGAGGAGAGTGAAAAAGTTGGCTTCAAGCTCAACATTCAGAAAATGAAGATCATGGCATCCGGTCTCAACATTTCATGGGAAATAGATGGGGAAACAGTGGAAACAGTGTCAGACTTTATTTTGGGGGCTCCAAAATCACTGTAGATGGTGACTGCAGCCATGAAATTAAAAGATGTTTATTCCTTGGAAGAAAAGTTATGACCAACTTAGATAGCATATTCAAAATCAGAGACATTACTTTGCCAACAAAGGTCTGTCTAGTCAAGGCTATGGTTTTCCAGTGGTCATGTATGGATGTGAGAGTTGGACTGTGAAGAAAGCTGAGTGCCGAAGAATTGCTGCTTTTGAACTGTGGTGTTGGAGAAGACTCTTGAGAGTCCCTTGGACTGCAAGGAGATCCAACCAGTCCATTCTGAAGGAGATCAGTCCTATGTGTTCATTGGAAAGACTGATGCTGAAGCTGAAACTCCAATACTTTGGCCACCTGATGCAAAGAGTTGACTCATTGGAAAGGTCTCTGATGCTCTGAGGTTTTGGGGACAGGAGGAAAAGGGGACGACAGAGGATGAGATGCCTGAATGGCATCACTGAGTCGATGGACATGAGTTTGAGTGAACTCCAGATTTTGTTGATGAACAGGGAGGCCTAGCGTGCTGCAATTCATGGGGTCGCAGAGAGTCGGACACCACTGAGCGACTGAACTGAACTGATCTGAATCTTAACTGGAAATCCCTATTTGTTTCTCTAGACTTAGCTTAGGAGGTCAGAGCTTTTTTACCACTTTCCTGATGCATCCTTCTTCTCCCCTTTTCCTTAGTTCACTTCCACTAAAATTCTTATTGATTGTTGTAATTACTTTTCCGTATATCTCCCTTAAATAGTACTCTTGCCTGGAAAATTCCATGGATGGAGGAGCCTGGTAGGCTACAGTCCATGGGGTCGCAAAGAGTCGGAGATGACTGAGCAACTTCACTTTCACTTTTACTTAAATAGTTAATACTAACTTCTTGAGAGCAAAGTCAAAAAATAATTATGGAATTGAGGTATGATCCAGGCTTCATTTTATTTACCTTAAGAATCTTAGACTAAAACATAATCATATGCTATTTATATATTTTCAGTTTTTTTAAGTGCAAGTTGGCTTTAATCTTAGCATTTTAGTTTTATCTCTTGACGTTATACTATGTCACAGTCAACAACACAATGATTATATCACACCTGAACCAAACCTGTTGAATTTGGCATGAATTAAAATGACAAAGGTATGATTAAAAATTGACAGTAAAAGATTAAATATAAAAGTTTATGCCATGAGTAATCTCTCCACAAATAAGTGAGAGTTGATTGTGTAAATGAGGCAGCTTACTAGTTATAGGAACACTCCTATTTCTGGAGAAACTGTAATTTGTATAAAAGCAAATTGTTTTGTTTTACATTTATTTTCTACTCTATCATTTATTTTTTTAAATATGACAACCTAAATATCTAAAATAAAGTCACAGAAATAGAGACAGTATTTTACCATTCTCTATGTAACAACTTCACCTCAAATTATCTCTAGAAAATAGGGTGAAGTTCTGGTAAGTGTTACTGTATTGCTCTTACTAGTAATTTTAATAACATTTTGAATAAGTATGAAAGAGAATATTAAAAAGTATCAAGACCCATGTAACGTGACATTAAGAACATGAAATCATAGGAACCAATAGGAAGTAATAACATCTAAATGTATGCACACACACATACACATTGACTCAGCCACTGTGTCTAAACTGACCCTCAAAGATACTCCACTCAGGGTCACTGAAGCCATGTTTCTCTTCTGACACACATTTGACACTGTGGTGAAATACTGCTTCTCAAAAAGCAGTATGAATGGAGGTTTACTCACCTTTTTTTACTGCAGGACTTTGGAAGAGGCATTTGACAAAATTTTACATACATTTAGCAATTAAAAGCTCTTCGAATAGAAAAGAACCTGATAATGGGCAATTGTGAGAAACCTACTGCTGACGTGTTTAATGGTGAACGCCAGAATGCCTCCCCTCAACACTGAGAACAAGAGGAGGATGCTGATTCTGTCACTACCACCTAGCACTGCACCGCGCATCCTAGTCATTGCATTATGGCAGGAAGAACAAACAAAATCCATTTAGAAAGGAAGTAATAAAACTATACATGCAGAAAGCAGGCTTGTATACACAGATAATCCTAAGCAAGCTGCAAAAATGAAACCTAATCAGTGGTTTTGGCAAGGCTGCAGAATAGAAGATTAGTATTACAAAAATAAATTCTACCTCTAATTCTGAGAAACAAAAAATGGAAAGTAAAAATTTTAAAGTATAATTTATAGCAGCACTCAAAACCATGAAATATTTAAGAGATGAATTTGGCAAATACTTGCAAAAACTGTACACAAGTAAGTGTCAAGATAAATTGAAGAAAACCTAAATAAATGGAGAGACATTTTATGTTCTTTGATCAGAACATTCATTATTTTAAGATGACAACCAATCAGCAGTTGGACAAGAGATTTAATGTGTTATCAGTTATAATCCTGGCATTTTTTTTAAGAACTTATAAAAACTTAAATTGGCAGGAACTATACTAAATGAAAAAATATTGAAAAAATAAAACCAAATTGAAAAAACACACTACTGGTTTTCAAGGCTTACTATACAGCTGAAGCAATTATAATGGTATGATACTGGCATTAAAAAAAATACAAGTATCAATAGATCAGTGGTCAGAATAGAGAGTCCAGAAATTGATTCACCCACATAAGACCAACTCATTCTCAGCAAAATCACCAAGAAAATTCCTCAGATATAGTATTTTCAATAAATGATCTTAGAACAACTATATCTTCATATATAGTAAATTTTATCACTTACCTTTATAATATACATAAAAATTAACTATAAATGGATCACAGGCACCAACGTAAAAGCTAAAGCTACAAAATTTCTAAAAGACACTACAGAAAAAAATCTTGATAATTTCAAAGTGGTAAAATATTTCTTAGATAGGACATAAAATACCCTACCCAGAAAATTTAAAAATATATAAAATGATTGGAAAAAATTAAAACTTGTACAAGGATAGTTAGAATAGAGGATTTAATAAAAATGGCAAATAAAGATCCCCAAACCTCCAAACATTCTTGGTATGTTTCAGTTGAAAACCAATAATCTGTGGTATATTCACACACTAGAACAATACATAGCCAAAGAAACAAATGTCTATTAATATAATCAACCACTTAGGAGCTAAAGAATCTGAGGTCAACAAGTACTAACTGTATTACTGCACTTATATAATTCAAGAACAGGTACAGTTAATCTATAGTGACAAAGTTGCTCAGTGACTGCCCATAGCCTAGGATTAGAGATTGAGTATAAAGGGACAAGAGAGAATGTTTTGCAACAGAAATATTTAGAATTTTTGTTTGCTGTTTAAATGAGCATGTGTCCATTTGACAAAAGTCACTGAATTATACACTTAAAATGGGTTTGTTTTACCGTATATCATGCATATTCCCATCCTTGTGGGCTTCCCCTATCCGCACTTTGAACTTTGTGCCTTTGTAAGCAAACCTCGTCAGTTCTGTTTTGCAATGCCATCTTCCTGTTCATACTCTAACTGAAACAGGGGCTTTTACCTCCAGACATCAGAGTATCGAGTATCATCTGTAAGGCTAAGCCAATTTACTCATTAGGTATTTGTGAAAGTATGGGGATTCCTGAAGGAGGTATCTTTGCTGTCAGGGGGAAAAAAAAAAAAAATCTAGTATAAAGGGGTTATCTGAGGAGTATTCACTGCAGAGCTCTCAGGGTACCGCTCCTTTTGAGCACCATTGCTTATCTAAGATCCAACAAGCTTCAAGTACAGGTTACACATTATCACAGACAAAATCCTATAACTTGTTCAAGTGAAATGGCTCTCTCTCTCTGAAAAATTAGCCATTTTAGGGAAAAGGGCAATGAAAAACTGTTTCCAATGTTTTCAATCTTACAAAGGTCTCACAGCACCATATATAATTATAATAGCCTTTGTTTGAAATGCACTTTGTTTGTATAGATCATTTCCTTTTCTACATTTATATTCCCTCCATACTATTTATATTTTAGGAGATCTTGTCTTTTGTCAAATGTGGAACTTGAAATAAACAGTCACCTGTGCAACTCTGAGTTAAATGATTGCTTTTCTCATTTTTTTTTTTTTCTCCTCTAAGCACCTGGGAGTTTTATGACTGAGAATTCTATCATTAGCCAAAATCTCTATTTCATTAACATGTGTACTTCTCAAATACAAACGCCTCTCAAGTGGAAGCCTATTTAGTCACTATCAGACATGAATATCATGATAGAGACAAGCTTTTCTTCCTTCCTTCTAAACAGACAGGTGACAGCAGTGTCTTATCTGAAAAAAACAGGAACCCATTTTGATAGCATTCAATTTTTTAGGAAGTATTTATGGCACTGCTACTGTACCATACACTCTGTGCTAGATGTAGGAATATAGTGATCGACAAAAAAAGGTATCCTTCTTGCTGATATGACATTTACAGCACTGTGGGAAAGCAGATAGATATTAAACACATCATCACAAAGAGGATACAGTTTCACACAAACTGTGAAATGCTCCCTGAGGAAACAGTCCTGGCCATTATGTGAGAGAACAGGGGTACCTAATATAAACTCTAGGGCCAGGGAGAGCGTCTTGGAAGAAGGGTCTCATACAGAGAGCTAAGTTACAGACAGGAGTTGGTGAGGAGAGGTGAAAAGTGAGCAAAGAGCAGTTCTGGCAATGCGAATATCAAGTTTAAAGCCCTCACGCTGGAAAGTGGAACTGTCATATTTGAGGAAACAAAACAGGCCATAACAGTGAGTGGAGGGGTGAAGGAAGGAGGGCCATGAGATGAGTCTAGGGAGGCAGCCTAGGACACTTTCAGGTCATGTTAAGTGTACTGAGTTTTTTAAGTGCAATGAATGCCATTACTTACAGAGAATGCTTCTAGAAACACCAGAAGTCAATTGAATGATTATTGGAATTGATAGGAGAACTTAGTAAGATGGCTAGTAATGCTAAAATACTGAAGAACAAAAGAAAGAAAAAAACCACAATAGTGGTTTAGGGTGGATTCTAAAATGTTCATAATTCCATTAGCGTGTAAAATGAAAATGACCAAGAGAAATTTAAGCTTATTAATCAGATGCATTTCAACAAAATAAGATTGTGAACTAGTCCACCAAATACAGTTCACCCTTGAACAAGAGGGGAGTTAATCTGCACATAATTTATAGCTGGCCCTGCATATCCAGGTGTCTTACATATCTGCAGATTCAACCAACTGCCGTCCCTAGAGTACTGCAGTATTTACTACTGAAAAATACCTGTGTATAAATGGTCCCAAATAGTACAAACGTCTGATGTTCAAGGACCAACTGTTTATCTTACCCAGACAAACATTCTTTCAGATTAGGCTATTTTAAAAGGACAATTTTTATCTATATGGAAAAAAAAATGTAAGTAATGCCTACAGTCTTTGATGGTATCTGTCAGATTCTACTTCTTTGATAGGAATAACATCAAAACAAATGGCAAGGAAATTCTCCAAGTAACCTATCAAGATGGGCCTTCAATCTATCATCAGGATCTATCATGCTTACCCTTCTTCTGAATTAACATTAGATTCACAGGTGACCTGAAGGCTAATGAGGCTAATGATGTTGCCTATTTTTCCATGTGTACATAGGCTATCCCTATATGTTCTTTTGTTAAGTATTTATTGAAATATTTTTCTCATTTTTTATTGGGTTAACTTACTAGTATCAAGTTGTAGGATTTCTTTGTATCACATGGATGCAGTCCTTTGTCAGATGTGTCAAACGTGTGATTCCTCCTAAAACATGGCTTGTCTATTTTTTTTTCTTTAAAAAAATTTTATTTGTGTGGATCTCTAAACAGGAAACTGGAGCAAGCATTTCTGGTATAAAATTCAAACTCTTGGTCTCAATACCTACTAAGTTCCACCACCTTTTGTTTTAAAAATATAATTGTATAGTAGCAGAGGAAAATAAAATTTTTAACCATCATTCACAGTCTAATCTTTCCAAGTATCATTTTAACCTTTTATATTTTTTTACCTTATTTGTACCAATGTATGCCACACATAGAGATATTTTAAAAGTAAATGAAATGATACATACACTGTTATATACCTATATAATGTATATGCACATATAATATGTATATTATGAAGATGCATGCATGCATGCTAAGTCACTTCAGTTATGTCCGACTCTTTGCAACCCCATGGACCATACCCAACCAGGCTACTCTGTCCATGGGACTCTCCATGCAAGAATACTGGAGTGGTTTGCCATTTCCCCCTCCAGGGCATCTTCCTATTTTCTTAATGGTATCATTTCATGAGCAGAATTTTGTTGAAGACTAATTGGGCTTCCTTTGTAGCTCAGCTGGTTAAGAATCTGTCTGCAATGCAGAAGACCTGGGTTCGATCCCTAGGTTGGGAAGATCCTCTGAAGAAGGGAAACGCTACCCACTCCAGGATTCTGGTCTAGAGAATTCTAGTCCATGGAGTCATAGAGAGTCAGACACGACTGAACAACTTTCACTTCACTTCACTTTAATGTCTTAACTTCTTAAATAGTTATCCCTTTCTGTGACCTACACAATGGAGTATTACTCAGCCGTTAAAAAGAATTCATTTGAATCAGTTCTGATGAGATGGATGAAACTGGAGCCGATTATACAGAGTGAAGTAATCCAGAAAGAAAAACACCAATACAGTATACTAACACATATATATGGAATTTAGGAAGATGGCAATGACGACCCTGTATGCAAGACAGGAAAAAAGACACAGATGTGTATAACGGACTTTTGGACTCAGAGGGAGAGGGAGAGGGTGGGATGATTTGGGAGAATGGGAATTCTAACATGTATACTATCATGTAAGAATTGAATCGCCAGTCCATGTCTGACGTAGGGTGCAGCATGCTTGGGGCTGGTGCACGGGGATGACCCAGAGAGATGTTGTGGGGAGGGAGGTGGGAGGGGGTTCATGTTTGGGAACGCATGTAAGAATTAAAGATTTTAAAATTAAAAAATAAAAAAAAAGAAATAAATATATTCTTCCATGACTCCACCTAAAAGCTTTTTCTTTAAATTTTTAATGTTTCAGTATATGACATTTTTAAAACTTTTGTAAGGCATGAGTTAGAAGTTGAAGTTCCATGACCCCCTATATGGATAATCAATTGTTTCAGCACCATTTGCTGAAAAGACTTTTTTCCCCTATTGGACTACTTTGTCTCCTTTGTTGAAAATCAGACAAGCACATTTATGTGGGTGTATTTCTGGACCCTATGCATTCTGTCGATATATTTTTCATTTTTATGCCAGTTCCCATTGTTTGATTATTATAGCTTTCTACTATATCTTGAATACAAGTACCATATATGCTTAAACTTGTTCTTTGTTAAGACTGCTTTGACTATCAACTACTTCACATTTATCTGTAAATTTTAGAATCATTTGTCAATTTCTTTTTTTAAAAGTTAGATTCCTGGGATTATAACTGAAGTTGAAGCAGAATCAGATTGGAGAACACTGACTTTTTTTTACAGTTTTGTAGTTTCCAATTCATGAACATGACATGTCAGTTTATTTACCTTCTCTCAACCATGTTAGAAATTTTTTGGCCACAAGTCGTGCATATCATTTAGATTTTATATTCCTATGTGTATGTTTTGACACAATTTGATGACATTTTAAAACTTTCATTTTTAATAGTTTGCTTATAGCATATAAATATGACTATGGATATATTAACCTTTAATCTCTACTACCTTGATAATTGTTCCAGTAATTTAGTAGACACCTTAGGCTTTTCTACATAATCATTCCCTCAATAGATAATTTTAGTTCTTAATTTCCAATCTTTAAGCTACATTTTTTCTTGCATAATTGCCTATACTTAATTTAAGAAGCTGTGGAATTAGCCCTCAAACAGATAGAAAATGGAAAGTCTGGAAACAACCAAAGTGATTTGGTTACAAATATGTATTATTTTGCATAAATATTCAAATATCAAATATCTGCAAAAAATAATGTGTTCTTCAATAAATGTTATTTATAGACAAACAGTTGGGGAAAAATTTCTTTCATCTCATATCATACATTCAAATAAACTGATATACACTAGAGATACAAATGGTTGTTTAAGAAGATTGGAAGAAAATCATTTTATAATTTTGATATAGGGAATAGTTTTATAATTTTATCCAAAGACAAAAATCAGGAGAATGTTGATAAATAAGACCAAAATGTATTCAAAATGACATCATAAATAGTATTTAAAATACTATAAGCTGGAAAATATTATGACATACAGTCAAAAATACTCTCAATATAAAGATAATCCCCATAAACTTTAAGAGAAAAGACAGTTTACTCTGAAAGATAAAGGGAAAGTGAAAAACAGAAAAATCACACAATAAAAAGTGCAAACGGAAAGAAACAAGAAAATGTTTGACTTCACTGGTAATAAATTTCTTTTAGATGAGGTATACTTGTGACCTTTCAGATTGACAAGAGAGAAAATTATAATATAAATAATATATAACAGTGCATGAAGAAAATAATAAAATCCTCCTTGAGGGCAATTTAGTAATCTAGTAATTATAGTTCCAGTAACTTATCTTTGTGAAATAATTTTTAAGGCACATTATTTATAACAATGAGAAAGAAATAACTTAATATTTAATGATAAAATTTACTTAAATTATGTGTCATTATATTTGAATGATATGCAATATTACATTAAAGATGATAACCTTTTATTTGATGAGAAAACGTCTGCAATTTCTAAGTTCTGAAATAAGACAGGGCTAAAATTAGGATACAGTTCTGTCATTTACTCACTGTGTGCCTTGGATTTAATATCTACCCTTCATTTTCCTTACCTGTAAAATGACAATAATGGGAATTACCTAATACAGTTGTGAGAATTAAATGACATAATGGGATTAAAAATAGCAGTACCTGGCACAGAGTTAACACTTATTACAGCTTTTTATGCACACCCTCCCAGAAATACTGAAAATATATGCATATAATTATGTATTGTTGGTAACACATTTAAGTGAAAATACTTGATTTATAAATATTACACAATAATTTCAGCTTATTTTATATATAGGAGGGGGAGAGGAGGAAGAGAAAAATGCATTTCTAGAAGAATATGCAATAAATTGTAAACAGCGGCTAATCCTGTAAAGTGGGAAACGAGATACTGAGAAAGAAGGTATGTGAATTTGGACTTTTTATTCCACTTTTGAAGCTCAAAATTATGAAATGGGTATGGATTATTTAAAAATACAGAGGCAAAAAACACACATAAAATATTCACTCTATCTCTGAATAAGTAAAATTTTTGTTTTCCATTTTTAAATAAATTATTTTAACAATAGTACATGATGTACAAAACACCCAAAGGTAGATATATTGGTATCTCACCACTTAAAACACCAGTTTGTAAAATACTATGATGAAACCATTCTAAACTAGAGCTACCTGAATTTTTTTCTGTCTGAAAATCACAGTCATCATTGTTTCTAGTACTTCAGTGCCAATTGGATTGGTTGCTAAGAAAAATCAAATCCAAGTAGTGTACAACAATCCAGGCCACTTGAAACTGTACTTCAAATTTGCCAACACACATACATAACTGTTAGTGAAAGTGGCCCCTGCTGGACTGAGAGAACAAAGGCTGCTTCCACTTCTAATACTTGTTTTCATCTAGATCTCAGATGTTGACTCAGTGTCCACCTGATATATTAAGGAAGGAAATAACTTTATGAATAATAACTTACCAAATAAACTGGTCTTATAATTTACATTTGAGAATATAATTCTCCAGCTAGGAAAATAAATTACTTTCCTGTGCTAGCTAATGAACAAGAAAATAATTGATTTTTCAGGTTGCAAGTAACTTCACTCTCCAAGCTTATTACTCAACACATGATTACAAAAGATACTGCAACCTGTTAGATAAAAAAGGATACAGTAGATTAAGACAATACCTAGCACAGCACTGAGCACCTAGCCTATACTGGATGAATAGCTTCTGTTAGAGTGATACCAGAAACAACCTCAATCCTCAAACAGTCACAGTGGTACATTTGCACAAGAGGTTCTGTTACAGAAGTACAAATTTGCAGAAGTTCTGGATAAGATAGAAGACAGGAGGCTGAAAAGAACAACAGCAGGTGTTCCAGAAAATGCCAAGTACTCTGGTGATAAAGTTTAATAATTATTTAGACCATCTTAAAAAACAGAGGGACAGGGTACTAGCTTCCTATATGCTGCTATAACAAAGTACTACAAATTTTTGTTGGTGGCAGTAGTGTTGTTTATTTGCTAACTTGTGTCTGACCCTTTGCAATTCCTGGAGAAGGAAATGGCAGCCCACTCCAGTATTCTTGCCTAGAGAATCCTGTGGATGGAGGAGCCTGCTGGGTTGCTGTCTACAGGATTGCACAGACTCAGACATGACTGAAGTGACTTAGCATGCATACATGCACTGGAAAAGGAAATGGCAACCCACTCCAGTATTCTTGCCTGGAGAATCCCAAGGACAGAGGAGCCTGGTGGGCTGCCATCTATAGGGTTGCAGAGTCAGACACAACTGAAGAGACTTAGCAGCAGCAACAGCTTCACAATTCCATGGACTGCCCAACAGAGCAGCCCACCAGGTTCCTCTCTGCATGGGATTTCCTAGGCAAGAATACTGGAGTAGGTTTCCACTTCCTTCTCTAGGAGATCGTCCCAATCCAGGGCTTGAACCTGTGTCTCCTTCATCTCCTGCATTGGCAGGCAGATTCTTTACCACTCAGCCACTTAGGAAGCCCTTTACTATACATTTAGTGGCTTAAAATAACACAAATGCATTATTTTACAGTTTTGATCAAAAGTTCTAAAACCAAGGTATCAGCAGAGTGTGACCCTACTGTTTGCTTTTGGGGAGAATCAATTTCCATGCCTTTTCCAGTTTCTAGAGGCTGAAGCTTCCTGATTCCTTAGCTTGTGGCCCCTTCCTTACATGACTCTGACCTCTTCTTCCTTTCTTCTCATCAAATCTTTTTTTGAATCTAACCCTTCTGTTTCCTTTAAAAGGACTTTTATAATTACACTGGTTCCACCCAGATAATTCAGGATAATCTCATTTTAAGATCCTTAATTTAATCACATCCACAGATTTCCTTTTGTCAAGTAAGTTAGGAATTCTCCAGGCAAGAATACTGCCGTGGGTAGCCATTCCCTTCTCCAAGGGATCTTCCTGACCCAGGGATTGAACCTGGATCTCCTACTTTGCAGACAGATTCTTTACTGTCTTAGCTACTATGCTGTACTTATTCACTCAGTCGTGTCTGACTCTTTGCCACCCAATGGACTGCAGACCAAGTAGCCCAAGAGGCTCCTCTGTCCACGGGGATTCTCCAGGCAAGAATACTGGAGGGGTTGTCATGCCCTCCTCCAGGGGATCTTCCCAACGCAGGGATCTAACTCAGGTCTTCCACATTGCAGGGTGATTCGTTACCTTCTGAACCACCAGAGAAGCCCAAGAATACTGGAATGGGTAGCCTATCCTTTCTCCAGCAGATCTTCCTGATCCAGGAATCAAACCGGGGTCTCCTGCATTGCAGATGGATTCTTTACCAGCTGAGTTACCAGAGAAGCCCAGTATCTTCACAGGTTTCATGAATTAGAATGTGTAGATTTTTGCAGGGTCATTATTCTGACTACTTTGGAGAGAGACCGAGAAAGAGAAGCAAATCCGAAAATATGGCATAACTGTTCAAGTAACAAAGGTTGAAAAGTTAAAATTAAACATAGTGACTTGAATTGTTCAACATCTGTTTTCTCTAGATTTCCCCTTCATGTTTAATCTAGTTGAATTTCAATAAAGGGTAATTTAGGAGATTATTTTAAACCTGGAGTACAATTTTTAAGAATATAGTTCTGTAAGAGATTAGAAAACTAATGAATTAAGTGGAAATTAAAAAGCATGTTAACCAGAATTAACTAGTTTGCATTAGATGCAGGAAGGAGGTAGGAGATGATCTCTGAGTCTAGAGACCCCAGGAGACCTTTCACAGTAACATCCAGAAACTGTCTATTTTCTGGAACTGACCTAAATATCCTTGCCAGAAGATCTTCTGGCACAAGGTGACAACAGTTCAAATGTCTCTCTCACTACAAAGACTGGCACAGGCAATCTCTTGAATGCCTTTTGTTTTGTCCATTCATGATTTCATAGAGGCACAAGCCAACACAATTTGGTCTCTAGATTCTGCAATCACAGATGACGAGCCTTGCGGTGGACTAAACACTTGGGTTCACCTTAGCCCTTTGAGTAATATATTGTTATCTATTACATGACTGGCTGTGGTGGCTCAGACGGTAAAGAATCTGCCTGCAATGCAGAAGACCCAGGTTCAATCCCTGGGTCTCAAAGATGCCCTGGAGAAGGGAATGGCAACCCAGTCCAATATTCTTGCCTGGAGAATTCCATGGACAGAGGATTCTGGTGGGCTACCATCCACGGGGTCACAAAGAGTCAGATACAACTAAGCAACCAACACTTTCACTTTCACGGTTATATGGAAAAAATATTAAAAGCATCTTTTCACACACACAAACAAATTTACAAATGACAACAACATGACTGTACTATATGTCACTTTCTAAAAACTAAAGAACATAGAACTGATCATTTTTGTTAGCCAACATAAAATGTATGCTTCAAGAAAAACACAAACCTCTCTATGGCAGAGATGTGGAAGTGTGTGAAAAAGTCAAACTCTTAGCGATAACCAACAAAATACCTACTGTATCCAATAGAAAACAAAACATAAAAATATCAAAAAAGGAACTTTTTCAATCTATAAAAAATATTAAGATACGTGTTCCCATTGTAAAGAGAAATTGTGACAGTATTATTAATTTTCCAAGTTAATTGAAATATTTAATAAATATTTAAATTTAGACTATCTGCAGTTTCCCTGGATAATAAACTCATTAGCCTCAGGGAGTTGTTCACCAGTGTCACTCTAGGCATATATGCCAGGTACCAAGTCATGGCTTTATGACTAATGCCAGGATAAGACCTCATTTTCTTTGCCCAACTTCACCAGCTTATTTGTTATGATTTAATTTATTGAATGACTCTGAAATTAAATATAGATCAAAAGACTTATTTATAATAACCCCTCAAGTGTAGACTAGCAAAGCCTTTTTAAATTTGGGGTGTGTCCGGTTACCCACACTGGCTTTTCTTAGACTGTATGAAACTGATATGTCACAGTCAGCAATCTGAATCCACTCATGTTACAAAGGGTATTCACGGATGTGAGCACTTCAGTTCTCATTAAAACAGCCTGATGTTTAAAATCTAAACTATAATGAAGCCTTCAAAGACAGAGATTTTGAAGCATATTTGAAATCATGGAATGATTATTAATGACTAGCATGTAATGAACATTTGTTTTCTGTATGTTATATATTGTATGAAGTGCTTACATACACTAATTCACTGAATACACATAACACTGAAAAGAGGTGGAAATTGTAATTATTCATTCATATGAATGAAAAAAATTTATAGATAATAAACCTGCCCATAGATATACTGCTGAACACCTATTTAGCTAGAATTCCAGACATCAGAATCTTATACCAGACTTACAGTTCATGAATTTCAATTCTAAATTTAAAAAGAAGATGAATGACTCCTGATCTTTGCAAGATCTCAGAACACATCAATCAAGGATATCCTGGAGTGATCAACCACTTAACACGAGACTGTACTTTAACATTCTGTTATTTGAAAGAAGGAAAAAAGTAGTAGCATGCATTGCCATGAGGATTTAACAACATTCTTCTTAGTCACTCTACATAGGTTTCTATATTCTATCTGTGCCATTTCCATTTAGCAATCAACTTGTGCAGTGTTTAATCTCTAATCTATATACCAGTCTCAAACTTTCACTGACGATCTAGTCCCTCATTCCTAGAAGACGATCCAACATTATATTTGACTATCCACTTCATATTTTCCCCCAGCTAAATATGTCGTGAGCAAAACTCATCATTTATTTTCTCATAAAATAGTCCTTATGCTTTTTATCCATAATATTTCAAGTCTTCCAATTGCCTGGTTTTCAGTATATATTGTACACAACTTCAAATTCAATCTTCATACACATTTTTAAAAAAATGTTCAAATGCCCTCCCTGACTCCTGATTGTCTAAAACTTTCTCTAAGGACAAGCTATGCAGATAACATAATATACTAGGGAAGAGGAAGATGCTTTTGGCATTTCCCCTGATTCTGGTGAACCAGCACATCCTTGGAGTATTTGGAGTTAGAAAAGTAGTTCAGGAAACAAAAACCCCAAGCTTCGCAGCTGATGTTCAAGGTCCTTCCCAATCTGGCACTGGATGATCTGATGTCCCAATATTACCTCTCAAGACCAGCCTATTCATCTACCAAAACAGATGCCTAATTCCCATGTCCAAGTCACTGTCAAGTAGAACCTTAAATACCAAGAGATCATTCATGTATATTTTAGCCACAAGACCACCTGTTTTTTCTTTCCTGTTTTCAATGATCACTTATAATTCACATGCCAGTATTATCCCCTCAACTAATTTCTCAGCTAAATGCAACATGCATAGAGAGAAGGCCTTATGTTTTACATCCTCTAATCATAAACAGTGTTTTTGCACTTGGTGTAAAATGTGCTGACTTGTCTTTGAAATTATACAGTCCTCCTTCTAAGTCTTTCCTCTACTCAAATCTATTGATATTTATATTGTGTCAAATTTTTACTGTGTTTACATTATCTGGTCCAACAATCTCCATACAATTTCAATGCTAGAGGAACTTAGAAATTATTATATCAGAATGCTTATTAGACAGTTCTATTGTAGCCTGCTCAGTTGTGAGCATGAAATAACTAAAGTATATTAATAAGACACATTGCTATTAGGGAGGTGTTCAATGGTGTGATGCAGGAAGTGTTGAGTTTTAAGCCATGGTAAGATCTGTTTTCACTTCTGACTCCAAGAGGTTCATCATTTCTGCTCCTGGCCCAGCTTTCAACATGAGGAAAAAAGAAACTTATCTCAGTTGAGATGATAAGCCTAGTATCTAGCGAATAAAATCAGAGACCTAGACTATAATACATGCTAAAAGGGAGGAAGTATCTACCACCTCTTCAGTCAAATATCAAAAATTTTTAGAAAAGAGATGTAGGCCTGCTGAGTTCTACTTACTCTAGCTTCCTTAAAGGGGCAAGAGAAAATATTTCTGTTCTACCCGTTTCTCCTCACTCTCAGTTCAGATCAGAAATGGATGCTCCATTCTCTGTTAAGGCTCCTCATTTCCCTTTTCCTTTGTTATTCTTGAGATATGACCTTTGTGTCTTCCAGAGGCAAACATGTCTAATGAAAAATGCTGAGCAGAGAGCTGAAGTAGATAACTAATTCTCCAAGTTTGAATCTGTGCATTTTCTCAGGCAGAGCCTAGAGGAGTAGAGTTGCATAGATACAAGTATATTGGCTAATTTAATTCTCTTAACGAACCTTCTAGTGAGCAACACATGCATTACAGGTACACTAATCTTAGTGGCCACCTGGGGCAGCCAGAGTCCCTCAGCCCCACTAGGGTGGCCACCTCATCCCAGTTTGCCCAGGGCTTTCCCAGGGTTGGCATGAAAGCTCTGTGTCCTACAAAACTCTGCAGTCCCAGGAGACACCATCTCTGGCTATCATGAGCAAAGCTTTTATTTTTCCTTTAATGTATCACAAAATGATCATGTTTGCATGTGCTAGGTAAAAAAGTTGAGATGTATTAAATGATCTTGTGAGCTACATGTTATGGTTACAATCTGAACTTTTCAAATGACCCACAAATTAACTGACTCATCCAAGCTCACCATGGTAATAAGTGGTGTGGTCAAGATTTAAAAACTAGGACTTCTAATTCCAAATCCTGTGTATTCACTGTCACACCACATTGGCCTGTAGCTCAGAGATGATGCAGGATTTTGCCTTCCTCAAGTCCCAGTGGCTAAACAGGAGAACTGAAAATATTATACCCTTACTTACTGCTCTGTCTCTAAATTTGTACCCTTGGAGCTGTCTGTACCCAGTTGGTGAGGGAGTAGGACGGTTCAGCAGTTTTTCTTGGATACCAAAGTCACACATACCCTTTTTCCTCCTTCCGAGCTACTTATACAACTTTTAAGACTGGATAAGGACAAACACACACAGACATACACACCTTTCCCTGCTGTTCAGATCTCAGTCTGAATTGCCATGTGAGGCTACTTTTTTTCACTTTTGATAAAACTTTCACATAAACCTCCCTGTGTTTCTCTGAATTGTGCTGCAGATCACTTTCATTACTGCTAACCCAATCTTCCCATCAAATATATCTAAGTCTAAATCCTCAATTACAAGTACTCCCCTCAAACTCTGCATAAATCAATGAAGGCAAATGCATACATTGGCCAGAGTTTTCACAGATTTTACCACATTGGTCAAATCTGACTCTCAGCTCTGACCCAGACAATATACTCTATTGTATATAATCTGTGGTTTCATTCATTGCTTTGGTACTTCCTGTACTTTAAAATGTAGAATTAATATATATATTATAGAAAAATAAAAAATGTATAGAACATATAGAGAAATGGAAATACGTAAATCAAAAAACCCCAAATCCCCATATCCAGCAAAAGATAGCTATAGCAAATATTTTCAGCCCACTTTTTTTTTTTTAACTAAGCACTTACATTTCCAATGAGACAAACTCAAAGGCCAACTATATTTCCTCACTTCTGACATTTCTGTTTTTTACCTATGTGAAGCTTATAAAGAACACTGTACGTCTCCCATGGTATACTTGGATTAATTTGCATTTTCAGAAGGAATTTTATGTCTCCATTTTTTTTTAAACTTTCTATACAGTAAGTCCCCTACCTGAGAAACTTTAAGTTGTGAACTTTCGAAGATGTGAGACTGTGTTCACAGGCCCAATCATGCAAGTTAGTTTATTTGAGGAAGTACTGTTTTTGAGGAACAGGATCCAAATGTAGAGCGGTACAAGAAGGTTGCAGCAGCCATTCAGAATGCAACCCCAGTGCTACTGTGTCATCTATGAAGAGGAATAAAGGGCTACTTACCCAGACATCAATGGATCATTTTTTCCAAGAGGGTAGATAGAATTGATTCCAGCAAGGAATCAGAACCTGTTTCATCAACATCAGACTAGAGTGAAACTGCAGCTTGTCCTCCATCTCCTATTGCTGATGATCCTTCTGCTCTACTATCTCCCACCTTCTCTCCCTCCTCCAGTCAGTAATTCTTCTTACCCATTCCCTCTGTGCCAAGCCCTGTGTGCTGGTCGCTGCACTGCACTACTGTACCTTTACAGGTCCTGTACTGTGAGATTAAACATGTTTTATTTTGTGTGTGTGTTTTATGCATTCGTTGTATGAGAAGTACTAGAAACCTATTACAGTAAAGTGCAGTATAGCTGATTGTGTTGGTTGGGCTCCTAGGCTAACTTTGTTGGACTTACAAAAAAATTGGACTTAGGAATTCACTCTCAGAATGGAACTCGTTCATATATAGGGGACTTACTGTACGTGATACAAATACATGCATCTTATTAAACTTGGGGTTTCCTCTGAAACATGAGATTCTGTAGTTGTCACCTGGAACAAGTATTTCAAGTGCTGCTTCCTGAAGGAATATTTCTGCGTTAAGTTGGTAAGGTGGATGATGGGACACTATGTGAAAAGACTTACACTCAGACCATTCTGAGCAGCAGAGGCTTCTATCCATCTCTGCTTTGGCCTTTCCTACCCGGGACCTAATCATCAAGATAACGAGTAGGATTTGCAGTGACGTTTATCATGGCTGACAGAGTTATGTAAAAGCACTCCAAGCAAAAGACACGTCTGCCATGCCTGAGTGCACTTGCTTCTAAAGACTAACATAAGACAAGAAAAATTAAGTTTCTTGTACTTTTGGCAGATGAGTCTGCGATGTTAATGAAAACTGCAAAGGCTTCTGAATATAAACTCATAGTTTCTTCCCCTCATTGTCATCACCTAGTAGTTATTGTTCAACCGCTATGTTCCCAGAACAACTGAGTCATTTTCACAAGACACAGAAATTCAAAGTTACAGATATATTATTCAAAAGATTAATATATTTAATACCTGTAGTCAGGCATTCAGTTTCAACTTGCCTGTTCAAACCCATCTTCCACTTTTCTCCTGCATATACTATGACATGTTATTGTCCCATACACTTTCTTGCCTGTGATGCTATTTAAGTTTTTGAACTGCTTTCTGCTCTGATGTTTCTATATGCACATATTGAAATTCTACCAAACTTCATATCCCAATTCAACACCATCTCCTCATTAAATCTTTCCTGGTAACTCCAAATCAGAAATATTTTCCTTTAATAAATTTTCGGAGAACTTTATCCACTGGAAAAGTGAAGTCACCCTTAACCTTGTATTATAGCTGAGGTAATTGGTTTAATGCCAAAAATTAGATTCTGCTATCTTCATGGTAATATTTATTATTCCAAGTACAGAGAATATCATTTTATAAGTGAAGGTAAACACATGATAACATTCTATTTTCTTCAAATTCTAAGTATGTAATTTTGAATAATACTTAATTATAGGCATACGTAAGTATGGTAGATCAGATAAATGTCCTGAATTCTTTCCTCCCATAAAGAGTCAGGGTCTTTTTCCATTGAGTCTGAGCTGACTATTACTTTTTCTGGACAAAAGAATGTAGCGAAAGTGCAGGCTTGTCAGTTTCAAGCCTGGCCTAAGGTTGCCTTGCTGCTTCCACTTGTTTTCTTAGAATCTTGTCTTTGCCATATGAACAACCTTCACCTGGCCAGCTGGATGAAAAGTGACATATAGCCCACTCCTCTCTGTTGCCCAGATAATAGTCAGACACCCATAGACATGTGAGAACCAGCCCCTGTCCAGCAGACTGTACGTGCATAAGTGAATGCAGACAAGATCAGTTAATCATTGTTTTAAGCTACTGAATTGCAGGGTGGCTCATTACACAGAAACATCTGTCTGATACCAAGATTATATTAGAATCTTAGGATAAGAGGTAACAGAATCTTGAAACTGGAAGAAATTTTAAAGAATCAAGCATCTCATACCTACATTTCCTTTGCAACATTTCTAACAAGTGATCACTCAAACTATTTAAGTATCTTTGGAAACAGAGAATTTGGTTCTTCACAAAATCTTACTGTTGGAAATTTCTCCTCATATTAAGAAGACTACCTACTCATAATTTCACCAGTGATCCATGTTTTTCCCTCTGGGAAGCTTGGGACAATTTAATCACTTTCCCACATCTAATCTTTTAAATTGGAGAAGGAAATAGCAACCCACTCCAGTACTCTTGCCTGGAGAATCCCATGGACGGAGGAGCCTGGTAGGCTACAGTCCATGGGGTCGCAAAGAGTCGGACACGACTGAGTGATATCTGAAGACCCTGAATACATTCTTTCCAGAACCTTCCCTTTTTCAAGTTCAGTGTCCCTGGCTCACTGATGGTTTTTCATATGGTGTGATTTGAGGTCCCTTTCCAACACACTTGTTTGATCTACAAACCTTCTCTTTTATCTACAGCCTGTGCAGGTGTTGGTCCCTGAACTGAGTGCACAGTCCTGAGAGGCAGGGAGCTGGGCATGTCTCAAGGCCTTCCGTCTTGTTTGGATCCTGCACTTCTCTCCCTGTGCTCTGTGGGGACTTTCCCTGCAGGCTCACCATGCTAGCATCACAATCTGACTTAATTTGCCACTAGATTCGATGAACACTTTGAATCTCTTCATGTGTCAATATTAAACTGTCTTTCCTCTCTTCTACAGAGTCTGAGTTCAAGGCCCCCACCTATCCCTAAATTGTGACAATTAGGCTGCTGAGAAACACTCCAAATCTTTTCTCCTTTCAGATATATGATAATAGCACAACAACCCTCCCCTTAAACTAGTCATTGCCACATGATTTGCTTTGTTCATTGTAGTATAAACAGAAAGGAAACATGTTTTAAGAGTAGGAGCCCAGTTTGTCACTACCTACTTCCCTTACAGTAAAACCATGAAAACGTGTGTTGAGAATTTGCCAGCCTGGTTCCCTGGGCAGCTATCAAGTGCATCCTCCTTCCTTGTTTTATATGCATCGAAAATGTACTACGGGTAAGAAATAAACCTTTATTTGATAAATACAAAAAAACTGAGAAGGATGGTGAGTTATTGCATAGTAACCTGGTTTATCCTGACTCTTACACTGTTTATACTTCATCTTACTATATTCAGTTGTAATATGCTAAAATCTTAGATATTAATTCCATTACCTAATAACACTATTTTACCAACAATGTCACCCACCTATCCTACAATCAGATCTTTTACATTTCCGTTTAGCTCAACTAAAAATAATCAAAGTGCTGGTGCTCAGTCATGTCTGATTCTTTGTGACTCTATGGACTGTAGCCCACCAGACTCCTCTGTCCTTGGAGTTCATACTGAATTAGGCTGCCATTCCTCCTTCAGGGGATCTTCCTAACCCAGAGATCAAAACTGTGTCTCCCGTTTCCTTCACAGCAGGCAGATTCTTTACTGCTTGAGCCACCAGGGAAGCCTAAAGTCAATTCTTAAAGCACCCCACTAAGATATTCCACCTGATTCACTAGTCATCATACTAACAGTCCAACTCTCACATCCATACATGACCACTGGAAAAACCATAGCCTTGACTAGATGGACCTTTGTTGGCAAAGTAATGTCTCTGCTTTTCAATATGCTATCTAGGTTGGTCATAACTTTTCTTCGAAGGAATAAGTGTCTTTTAATTTCATGGCTGCAGATACCATCTGCAGTGACTTTGGAGCCCAAAAAAGTAAAGTTTGACACTATTTCCACTGTTTCCCCATCTATTTCCCATGAAGTGATGGGACCAGATGCCATGATCTTAGTTTTTTAAATGTCGAGCTTTAAGCCAACTTTTTCACTCTTCTCTTTCACTTTCATCAAGAGGCTCTTTAGTTCTTCTTCATTTTCTGCCATAAGGGTGGTGTCATCTGCATATCTGAGGTTATTGATATTTCTCCCGGCAATCTTGATTCCAGTTTGTGCTTCCTCCAGCCCAGTGTTTCTCATGATGTACTCTGCATAGAAGTTAAATAAGTAGGGTGACAATATACAGCCTTGAAGTACTCCTGCTGCTGCTGCTGCTGCTGCTAAGTCGCTTCAGTCGTGTCCGACTCTGTCCGAGTCTATAGACGGCAGCCTACTTGCCTCCCCCGTCCCTGGGATTCTCCAAGCAAGAATACTGGAATGGGTTGCCATTTCCTTCTCCAATGCATGAAAGTGAAAAGTGAAAGTGAAGTTGCTCAGTAGTGCCGAACTCTTAGGGACCCTATGGACTGCAGCCTACCAGGCTCCTCCATCCATGGGATTTTCCAGGCAAGAGTAGTGGAGTGGGTTGCCTTTGCCTTCTCCTCCTACTAGTCTTCAATTTAGAATTGGTCATATCTGAGAATTATGGTTCAATTAACAAGCTGCTCAATATTTAAGAACATATGGTAGACTAAGCAAACTTGTTACTTCAAATGAGATTATGGAAGCAAACCATTTTGGTTAGCAGTGACTGTTACTGTGTTTTTCTTTCCTTTTATTTATTTATTTATTTATTTTTTGCTCTCCTCTATTGTCTGCCTTTGGGCTTCCCTGGTGGCTCAACAGTAAAGAATCCTACTGCCAATGCAGGAGCCACAGGTTTGATCCCTGGGTTGGGAATATCCTCTGGAGAAGGAAATGACAACCCACTCCAGTATTCTTGCCTGGGAAATCCCATGGACAGAAGAGCCTGGTGGGCTATAACCCATAGGGTCCCAAAGGTTGGATATGACTTAGAGACTAAACAACAACAAATATTTGTCTGTAAGAGGAAATCTGTATTATCTACCTTCATAGAATAAGGTATTCATTTATTGAGATACTTAAACACCATTCAATATAAGCTTTATTGGGATATAAAATGATCAAGCTCATTTTTTTTCCCTAAGATAGTTTATGTATGTTAGATATAGTCAATAGTCAAATCAATTAAGGTTTGGAAAGAATCCTCAGGTTAAGGCTGCATGGTAATCATAATTGCCATGTTACCTAGAGGCATTATTTTCAATGCTTTTTGACTAATAACTGGTAATTTTCTAACACAAGCCATTTTTTCTGCTCAATGTAACAGATGATATTTTCCATAGTTACTGAACTAGCACTGTTTTAAAACTGACTACCCAATTACTATATTCATAAAGGATTATCAGTGATTTTAATTTGCTACTTTTCAAACACATAAAATAACTGGAAGGCATTTGAACATTAAACTTGATTCTGTTTAATGTATCTTTAAAGATTCATTGATTTTCTAACGAATTTAAGCCAAGCCAGAGACTTAACTCAAGAGTAAAGATCTGTTTTAAAGAACTGAAAATGACAGTAATACACAAATGTTCAATAAGCAAATTAAATACAAATCAAGCTTTATAAAAATATGTTTCTACATAGCAATTTTTTTCTCCAACATATATGCTCTCCTAAGGTTTCTTAATTCCTTTTCTGAGGCTAGATTATCTCTAGGAGCTGCTACATTAATGAGGTGGGTCCTTCTGCAATACTTGAGGTTAGAAGAGAGGATGGCAAGTACCAGCTTGAAAGATATTTTGGTTTTCAGATGAGGAGCCTGGAAGAAGGAAAGCATTTCAGAATGGGAGTCATAAAGGTGAGAAAAGACATGGCCTCAGGGGCTGGGGGTTGTAGGCTGCAACTTCAATCCCTAAAGCTGAAGTGGCTTTACCAAAAGCTAGTCTTTGGAAAGTGCATTATCTGGGATTTATTTAAAAACCATCTCAAGTATAGTGAGATGGGATTGGGCTTTCAGAAACTAGGGAAAGACAGACTTCTTGTTGGGTATGTTTTTGACTGGCAGTCACTGAAAGATAAAAGGGAAAGCAGGCCCTTTCTGAGAAGCCGACCAGTGCTGTGTGAAACAATTATGGAAACGAAGGTTTCAGAGTTGGTAGCGGCTATGGTTTCCTTCCCTTGAATGAAGGGCTGCATCCAGGGCTGATATGGATGAAGGATCATAAGCATATTCTCAATCAGAAATGTAAACCTATCTTTCTTAAAAAGCAGAGAGAGTGGACTTTATGTGATGAGTATATATTCTAATATTATTGCTCAGTGTGTCTGATTCTTTGCGACTCCATGGATTGTAAACCATCAGGCTCCTCTATCCATGGGATTCCCCAGGCAACACTTGAGGGGGTTGTCATTTCCTCCTCCAGGGGATCTTCCTGACCCAGAGACTGAACCCATGTCTCCTGTGTCTCCTGCATTGAAGGTGACTTCTTTACCCGTTGAGCCATAGAGAAAGCTATGTGATGAGTGAAAACCTGCAACCCAGAATGATCCTGAAGTTGGATATTCTTATGAACAACTTAATAATACAAGTGTAATCTGGCTGAGGAATACTCTCTGCACTGCTTTATCAGCACAGAAAATGGTCTCATTTAGAGTGGACATCAGGTCTTTTGTGGATGGAGGAATCTTTTCACCAAAGTCATTACCAGATTTGAGAGTCTTACACAGTATCCCTGGATTGAGTGTCCTTCTGCATTTGTAGTCTACTACTGAGTCAGAAAAAATGTTAAGCTACAAACTAGGCCAGATGAAAAAGGTATCAATCTCTAACTTTGTGAACTATAAGCTAGTAGTAATGAGGTAACAATTTCATTTTCTTAATCCTGTGAATGAGTTCTATGAATTATTTGCCAACATCTAAGTAGGAAAAAATATACCTGGAAGAAAATTATTTATAACTTACTCCAAGAAAACTATGGTGTCTATAAATCTGGTTCAGACTGCAGTCAATAACAAATCTTCCTTCCACAGATGTTATGTTAACATATATTTCCTATTAACAGAGTCTAAGGATGTGGTCCTGGTGTTTTGTAGTTAAACCTGGTGGTTTTCCATACATTGAAGGAGTCGGCCTAGTGGCTGGCCTTTGTGGCTAACATAAAAATGGACTCTCTAATTACCAAGATTTTCTCAATGGCAATATTAAGGAATTTATGAGTCTAATGAAGCATTTCAGCTCAACATGAACTAGGAAACTGACAGCTGGTGGTAGGCCAAAGTTAGATAGGCAGAGGGTTTTTTTGGTGTTTTTTGTTTTGCTTTGTTTTTGCCACAGGAAACTAATGGCTTAGTAATCATTTTTTGATAAATGAGTTTTAAAAGTTGATAGCCTTACTGATGTCAGCTTTCCTAGCTAAGAGGTTCTCTGTCTAGGCTAGATCTTGCTTGTAAAATATAATGTGTCTCCTTGGCAGGAGGACTGCAGGCAGACTGCTGAGCACTAGAGGACCCCAGACTCACATGAGATTATTTTCTAGCTGATATAACTATGTACTGTCATGACTATGTCTGACATTAGTTATGAGATGCCAGGTTTCATTCATTCTATAATGGATTAAGCAAGATGACTCCCTTTATTGTTTTTATAAAGAACAGGGTGAAAAAGATCATTCAATGATTAATCAGAAAAATTCTCCTTTCAAGTATGGAGTTTACTAGAGGAAATCTTTAATACAGTGTGAATTTCTATCTAGAGTGTTCTAAAGAGGTGAGGTTTTCTGATAGAAAGGATAAAATTTATCTTAGCATAATTAGAGTAGTAATGTTTTATAAATTTTCTCAGCAGAATCTTTTAACATTACTCCAAAATAGAAAAGAAGATTCATAATCCAAAGCAAAGCAGCCTCCTAATCAACGGGTTATATCTTCTATGAGAAAAATCACCTGATTTTTTTTCCCTGTTAAGAGCTCAGTAACATCAAGTTTGAGAGATGTTTAAGTTTCTTTTAAAACTCAGTACTTCTCATATGTGTCTCTTCCTCAATCCACAGTTATTTCAAGAATTCTTTTTCTTAAAATATGGTAGACCCGAGTCTCTTAAAAAATAATTCTAACCAATGATCTAAGAGACTGTCATTCTAAACCAAAATGAACTTATGAATGAGGTCCTAAATGGGCAAGACACTATCATCAACTTTATAGAAGGAAACCCAGATAACAAACGACCGGCTCTGTGCCTTTAGAGAGCTTAAAATCAAGTCGTCAAGGATATGAATCTTGTGAAGGTTATGTAACTTAAGAAATTAATATATGTCATAGGAATGACATGTAAGAACATAGAAAAGGGAGTAATACTACTTTGTTGTAAAAAGAGAGAAACAGAAATCAGGAAGGACACTCAAAACCATGGACAAACAGCCAACTTTATGTTGCAGAAATGAGGACCCGTTAGACATATTTCAGTAGAAAAGGACTGTGCTTTAAGGAGATGGGCTTCCCTTGTGGCTCATCTGGTAAAGAATCCACTTGCAATGTGGGAGACCTGGGTTTGATCCCTGGGTTGGGAAGATCCCATGGACAAGGGGAAGGCTACCCACTCCAGTATTCTGGCCTGGAGAATCCGACGGACTAACAGTCCACTGGGTCGCAAAGAGTCGGACATGACTGAGCCACTTTCACTTTAAGATTAGTCTTTAACCACATACAGACTGGAATTAATGTGGAAAAATAAATTGATGCAGCAAGATGAGTTAGAAGATAACCTTGTAATTGCCTAGATAAAATGTATTGAAAACTAAAATCAGGCTGATGGCAATCCAAGTTGAAAAAAGTATAGGCGTGGTGAGTGAATTGCTGCTGTACAACTATGAATTATGGAGGTAGATATGTTTGCATCTGATAACCCATATAACAATTAACAGTCCCTAATCTTAACTCAGTTCTCCCTAAATCTATAGTGCTCGCCTCTACCAAATCCCCTGGGAGGAAAAGGAGTTAGTGCATGAAAACAAATAATTTGAAAGTGAAAAAAAAAAGGCTTCTATTTTGCCCCAAAGAATGATTTGCTACTGTGAATGAAGCAAAGTTATGCGAAGGCTGTCATTTTCTTGGTACTTGACAAACCTGGTTGAGAGCATGCAAAGATGTTTATGCATGATGAACCACTGACCCAGCAAAGGGTTTATAGCAGTAGAAAGAACTGTTGTCTAGGCTTAGGAGAATTTCTGGCCTTTTCCTTTAGCAGAAAGGAAATTACCTAAGGGGGCACAGAAGAATTTAATTTATGGGCTAGATAGGAAAAAAAAATTATCAGTTATCAGGGTAAAGACTGCTGCTATGAGACAAGATGGGTTAAGAGCTCCTTAAGAGTAAGAACAATCTTAGCTTCTGTGTTAAGTGACTGATTTCACACCAGACAAAACATGGAGGTCAAGACTAGCAGTGGGGAAGAAGGCATGAGGACAGAATATAGGATCCTAAACTTTGTCGAGAATATAAAAGCAATGTGAGAACTATGACAAACATGAAACAGTATATTAAACCTGTCATATCCATATATTTTACAACCTACTGGTGTCTGCTGTAACAGCTACAACAAAAATCATGACTTTAGTCAAAGTAAACTTAAATACAAAAGAACTGTTCAGAATTCTGACTAATGATTGACTTGTTCACATTCACTAAGTTCATGACAATAACTGAACCTTGGAAATCTCTGCACTTATTTCATATGTATATACAGCAATTTTATCTGTTTGAAAAGGAGGTCAACACAGAAGCTAATCTTTTTCTATTTGACATATAGAGAAGATACTGCTCTTCAATAATATGTCTCCATTTTCTCTTTTTCTTACCTCTTGCAACATCACCTCTTTTCTAACAGGTTCAATAATCCTAGTAGTGGTTGGAAAGCAATCACCAGTTTCCTGGGGTTAAGGAGAGTGGCTATAGCATAGCTCAGAAGCACAGACAGAATATAAATCTTTCTTACCATAGATTCAGAGAACTTATTTCCATGAGAACTATCATGATAACTTTGGTGACTGAAAAAGAAGGGAACAAAATTTATGAGTCTCTCTTCTCTCAAACTACATGTTTTCCCTCTACTCTCATCACTGTTTTATAGACTTTCCTGAATTTTGGTGGAGACACGACTGGTACCTCTAGACTAGGAAGAAAACATTATAGAGAGAGGCCTTGAAACGCTCCCCAGTATGCAATGAATAAAACTACTACATGCGTATGCTTAACTGATTCACTTTCTTGTGCACCTGAAACACACACATTGTAAATCAACTAAACTTCAAAAAAATTAAAAATAAAACTGGCTGCAAACATCGAGGGAAAAGCGAACTTAAGTAATGCAGTTAAAGCCCCAAGGGAGTGGCAGTCTAACTCTGAAAGTGATTCATGAAGGTACTTATGTACCTTCACTGTCACTGATTAAAGAAGTGGCATCAAACTGACATTCAAATAATGTCAAATTATCAGATGCCAGGCAGCCACGGGCATGTATCACTCAGATATTCCTCAGAGAAGTCTTTTAGGAGTAGCTGGATGACAGCCTTCAGTTAGCACACCTCCAGAACCAACTGCAGCATTTATTCACCCAGGCCACTCTCTCCCCAAGCTGCTGCCACCCAAGGAATGGGCATAACAGACCAGCCACGGATGCTCAAGGTGGGACTTCTATCACAGCCAGCCTGTTCCTTGGGACTCCCCACTGACTGACACTTCACTCTAGTCTCGTGTGGTTTTACTGCAGTCAGTTTAAGGCTTCTCATGCCTAGTTTTCCTTCCTTCTTCTCTTTCCCCAGGGTATCAGACCTGCATCATGGTTCAAGGCACTTCCTGCCTACCCCTGTTGTTTCTCCACTTTATCTGAGATGGTTTTCTCCTAATAGGTCTTGTATTTTTGCATCTTGGTAAGGCCCTTAGCTTGCATTATGACAAATGCTACCCGACTCACAAAATACTATAATGTAAAATGTTAAATGTATGATTTCACTGAAACAAGCATCTTTACATCCTTCTCTCTTTTTCTGTCCATCTTTTCTCTCTCCCAACTTTTCTCCCAGAACCTGTCTGAAATATACTGTGACAGATAGGAAAAATAAAACTTTGGCATGTTTTTTCCAGCAACACTTACAGGAATTGTACAGAGAGATGAGTATAAATTAGCAGTATTGTTAATTATGTTACCTGGTTTCACTGTATATAGACTGTGCTTTTTATTGACACTTGAGATGTGAGAGGGAAGGAAGTCTGTGGTCTGGCTCTGAACTGACTAGGAATGCTGAAGGCAGAGGGATGAAGGATGTAGCACCCTTGTCGTGAAACAGCAACGACTCCTTGCTTTCAAAGTCTGCTCCAGTCTCAGTTTCCCAGGACAATAGAAATTTTAATATTGAGAATTATAGCTACAATTTGCTTTATTAAAATACATATTTAAATACTTATAGGGAAAGTAAATTGGAGAAGGAAATGGCAACCCACTCCAGTGTTCTTGCCTGGAGAATCCCAGGGACGGGGGAGCCTAGTAGGCTGCCGTCTATGGACTCTCACAGAGTCAGACATGACTGAAGTGACTTAGCAGCAGCAGGGAAAGTAAAATAAGAAACAAATATTTCTGGAAGACAATTTGACTGAAAATTTGCATTTAAACATATTCTTCAAGTTCTTCAGGAGGAATCTACTTTCAGGTAACAGAAAATTCTCTTTCTGATGATTAAAAATTATCACCCCTTTCCCATACCACCATAATTCCAAAATCCCTTGCTAAGTGCATGAAGGAGAAAGTTTCTGGAAAAATAATCTGGAAAGGATCAAAATGCAAACATGACCTATTGTAGCTAGACATTTACACAGCATAAACTTAACAAAACATTTAGGTAGATTAACTCTTTTGCACTGACAATGATAAAAGTGGATATTCAGACATGAGATAGGAAAGCAAGTTGTTATTAAGTGATGAATGCCACAGGAAGGTAGGAACTACAAGAACTGTAATATCATAAACTCAGATAAGCCTCTAAGACCATGACATCCATTTTTTTCCCCAAAATTAAATTGAAATTCAACTTATTTTCTAAGATAAATACTTCTACTTGATGTGTCATACCGTCACTTTTTAGTAATTAAAGAAAGTGTATATGATTTAGTGAGGAGACGATAATCCATTTACTACCTGAATTTTCTATAACTAATCCATAGTGGGCTTTTGCCACAGTTGGTTTTCATAATATATTTAAATTACTGTGATATTCCAATATAAATGCAATTCCTCATGTATTCAAAGGGCATCAAAAAGTCTGTATACATAACAAATATCTTAGTTACTTATTTGAAAAATCCAAATAAAAATGATTTTACTATGTAGGAGCTTTAAAATTGAAACAAAAATTTTCATATGGGTTACAGTAAATAGCATGTGAATGTTATTTAACAAGATTCATTTTAAAGGAATGAAAACACTATAAAACATAACTGAGACTATTTCTTTGCCCCAACCTAAAACATATATCTAAATTTTGCTTCTATTTCTATTATACACAGATGTGTTCAAATTGCAATACTTAAAAAACAATTTATCTATACTCTGCATAAGCTTTGGTCCACACACTACACTTTGAAAACTGATTATACGTCTGTTCTAGTATCATTTACAATAATGATGCTTAGAAATATCCTGGAAAAATTAATTAATAGAAGAGTGAACAAATATTACACAAATGTTTTGAAATATTTCCATTACATATAAATAATGAAGTAGAAAGTTTTCCAAAGTACTAATGTGTTGTCAAGTAGTAAAAAAGAAAAGGTAAGGAAAAAGAAACCCACAAGTTGAAGATGAAGGATAGTATTACTGATTAAGATCACAGACTCTGGAGCTAACTGGGTTTGAACACTCACTTGGCTACTTTACTAGCTGTATGGAGAGAAAGGTTTGTTGTTTTTTTTTTTAACTGAGATATATATATATATATATATATATCAGTTTCCTCATGTATAAAATGGTGGCCAAAATAGTACTTACCTCATAGAGTCATTGTAAGGAACAAATGAGTCATTATTTATGAAATAACTATAATGATACCCACTATTAAATCAACACTAAATTACTGCTTATTTATAGAATGGCCATATGTTGGCATTTATGTTCAATGCACAGGGATATACAAAACTATTTATTCTATAAAAACATATACAACATATATATATAGCTATAGATATGCATGTATATGCAAGCACACAGAAAAAGGCCTAACAACACATGAGCCAAATTGTATCTTTAGGGGCATTAAAGCAGATCTTTGTTGTTTAAGTGTTTTATATAGAAAATATAATTAATATAACTAAATAGAAAATATAATTAACACATTATTTTGTGGTCACATTTTAAATACTTTTATACACCCATAAAATGCAATTGCAGAAAATGATTACATTGATTGACTTATTGAAATAGAAAGATATTGTCATGCAAACATCAGTAAGTGCAAACAAGCAGATCAAAACACTGTATTAACTGTACTAGTAATTAAAATTATATGGTTATGTATTGTCTATGGAATAATCAATTCTGGCTAGGTGATTTCAATTTTCTTCTTTATATACAGATATATTTATTCATAATTAAACTTAAATATACACAAATCTACATACTTTTTAAAAAGCACTATAAAACTTTTTTACTGCAAGAAGAAAGCAACAGCAAGGCAAGCTAATTATACCATCATGAAAGATTCTTCACTCAAAATCCCTATGTTGAGAGCACATTGATGAATGGAATGAATTAGGAAGGTTATGAATGTACTCACCCACCAAATGCCTGTAGTGCAGAGAATTTGGAAGCATCCAAATCATTGCCACTTACTATCCGAGCCTTAAATGAAAATGGAGAGAAACAAAAGAAACAGACTTTTAGCATTCTATAGCTATGTACACATGAATTTGGAACACGCGTCAACTGCACTAGACACGTAACACCTAGTATGACAGATGCTAAGCAGGGTCAGCTCCAAGTCAAAGCTACTGTGGTTTTATGGGTGGAGGTTTTGAAATTAGCTGTCAGCATTCAAACAAAAGCACTGGCAGAGTCAAGGAAAATATCATATTCCAATACCATTTGCCCTTAAAACTTGGTATGTGCAGTGAAGATCATGAATCAGTCAGAGATCATGATTTGCCAGACTTAACAACAGATGCTGCATTTGACCGTAGCAGACCCCTAGGTTGGCAAGTGTAAGCTATAGTAAGCAAAGCTGGCAAGGTGTAATCTCTTCATAAAAGCAACAGATTGGGGCACACTTAAAGGACAACCAATGAATGGAAAGCTGGGATAACATGCACAGTTCACAACTAAAACAGAAGAACCAAAACAGGTCTAATATGTCACAAACAAACATGTACAAAAAGACAAGATCCCTCAGGAGGGAAGAAAAAGTATGATTTAAAACCTTTTCATCCACAGAACTGCTATCTGAAAGAGAATCAGGAAAAGAAGGAATAAATGTTAGATGGCTTTTCAAGAAATCATTTAAACATATACATGAACAAAGTGTTAATGTTATATAGTTTAAAATTATAAATGAACCCCAAGGGAAGAAGGATAGCTGGTCCCTGCAATTTAAAGAGTTGGAAAATGTGCCAGAATGCTTGAAAAGTATAAAAGGGTGATTACAGAGCTTAACGAAAGACAATATGTCATAAAAAGAAAAGAACAGTTGAAGTATCAGAATGCCTAGGCTCCAGCTGGGACTCCGCCACTTGCTAAGCACACTGGGCAAACTACAAATGGTCTGGAGTCTAGACCTAACTCTGAAATAAAGTCACTAATACTTTGCTTTTTTGCCTCCAAACTTTGTGAAGAGGCTCAATTAAGATCAATATATGTGAAAGTAAACCCCAAGTGACTATATAAATTAAAGAATTTTTATTATGGGATTATTTATTGCTTCTCATATCATAGAACTTTAGAACTAAAAGATTAAGTATATTTCACCTTGCAACTAAGAAATCTGATGCCTGAAGGTGTTAAATTACTTAAGATCCCCAAACCACCAAGTGACAGAGTGGTATAAATCCAGGGCTTCTGATTCCCCATCTGCTGCCCTTTGGATTCAACGTTTCAAGTAAGTTGAACAAAACAACTTGGATGGTTGGTCCATGGTTCTCCAGCATAACTTAGGATAAAATCACAAAGTCAGTATTTCTCAGTTTCAACTGCTCATGGGCCCAAATAGATAACGATGGACTTGTGATTTTTCAAATTGTTTGTTTCTTTTTGAAACTCAAGTCTAAATTTTCAAGGGTCATAGCATGGACCATAGCATGGTCCATTTCTAACTTACACAGTGTTACTGTTTTTTAGCATAAAGCCAAAGGGATTTCCATATGAATACAAGTTTTCAGAAAGCTAGAACTGGAGTGACCTTAGAATTCTTGTATCCCAGACCCCTTATTTTCACAGATGAGTCCCAGAGAGAGAAAGATTTGCTTGAGGACATGTAATTCAATGATGATTTTTATTGATAATAATCTGAAATCATTTGTTTTCTTGACCCATTAAATATGAACCAGTTAACATAACTAAATATTTTTGTATAATATTTTGAAGATTTTACACTATCCTATGGTTATATCTTTGAATACAAAGCACAGTAGGCACAATATAAAGTAATAAAGCAATACGGCCATAAATATTTTAAATACTTCACAAAATATAGAAAATAAAATTCAGTACTGTATCAGAAGAATAATATATTATAGCCATGATGATTTTTTAAAGCATGATTTAAAAAACATTGACTACTATAAAATGACATCAACTGATCATAAAATATACATCTGCATTTAAGTAGGAGAATACAAGCTATTTGATAAAATTTCAAAACCTTCCAAATAGTTTTTAACCTACTTAGCCTGGAATGAGTTAATTTTCATATGCTGAAAAATGTCTTTCAGAATCAACTTAAGTGTAAAATATTAGGGCATCCCTGTTATTAAAAGGCAAAAATGTCCACTACAATATTTTAATTCATTTCCATAAATTCTAACCAATAGAGGAAAACAGAAATAAAGAACATAAATGCTGAAAGATAAAATACAAAATTTTTATTTTTCAGAATTATAGTATTATACCCTGAAAACAAGTCAAACCATGTGGAAAACTATTATGATTAATCAAATAGATAGCAAATGAATAAATATCTAACACATCAAATAACAACATTATGGTATTTCCTACTAACTAGCAATAGCTAGTTTGGGAAACAATGACATTAAGCCTGATTTCATATATCCAGTATTTTGAAATAGTCCCCCATTCTAACTGGCTTCTATACTGATCATCTGACTGAATAAGGGAAGGGTAATCTTACCAAAATTATTATTTTTCAGCTGCTAACTGTAGTAATTCATTAAATTTTCATTCAGTGTTTCATTCAGTGTTCATATTTTCACTGAATACATATTTTTATTAATTATCAATTAACCAATTTTGCTCACTTTGACTCCTTTCTTATCCCTTTAAAACCCTTCTAAAATACAAATATGATTCTCTCCATTCTCTTTTAAAAACCCACCAATTTCACCCATTGCCCACTTGAGAAAATAAGATCTTTGTCTACTGCAAATTCATGGCTCACCAGTCCTGATTCATACCCTATACTTTGGCCAAAAGTAAATTTTTGCCATTTAGTTTTCATCCCATGCTCTTTTAAATGTGAGTCTTTGCATTTTCAGTTTCTTTCCCCTAAAACAAGTTATCACTTTCTTTATCCAGCTAACTGCCTCTCAGTCTCCAAAACTCAGTTGAAACATAACCCCTTTCCTGGAAACTTAATACTTTTCAGGGATTCATTTATACATAAGTACTGATGTGGAGTCATACAGTCATGTCCGACTCTTTGCGACCCCATGGACTGTAGCCTACAAGGCTCCTCTGTCCATTGAATTTTCCAGGCAAGAGTACTGGATTGGTTGCCATTGCCTTCTCCAGGGGATCTTCCTGACCCAGGGATCGAACCCAGGTCTCCCGCATTGCAGGCAGACGCTTTACCGTCTGAGCCACCAGGGAAGATATACATAAGTACTACACAGTGCATATTCCCCTTGGCTAATCCTCAACTTTTTTCAGTTTTTTTACGTGAAATCCTAGACAATACCTCAGTGATAGTTTACCTTTTTAAACTCCCATTACACTCCTGAAATACAAGAGATGTCTAAAAAACATTTGCACAGCACAGAATGTACAACCTTACATAAGCTATACCACTTTATATTTAAAAACCTGTTTTAAAACTTTATTTCATCTTCTGGTATAAGGAGGATGAATTATTTTCTAACAGATTTAATAGTTAAATCCTAATTGCAAGTTGTTGTAACTTGAAATTACCTTATTTTAAGTGTAACTAGATTAACAAACAAGTAAAACATGAAAGTTTTTTGTTTGACATATAAGTTTTTTTTTAAGGCTATTAATGAGGATGGATTACACACATATTAAAGTCTATAACAGCTAAAATATTATCCTGGCAAAAATAGAATAAAAGATTAGTAAAACATAAAGTATAGCTAAGTAATATACCCTTATATTTACGAATTTAGTGAATAAGAGAGGACATATTGCTATCAAGGAAATAAAAAACACCAGTTACTAAAATGGTGCTTAGGGAGGTGTAAACATGATGGCAGAGTAGAAATACTTGAGTTCTTCCCCTCTCACCAGAATACCAAAACTACAAAGAACTGCTGAACCACCACTGAGAAGAAAACATACATACATATATATATACACCCTGTATCCAGTAATAAAGAAAAAGCCACAATGAAATGATAGAAGGGGTGCAATCACAATAAAGTCAAACCCCACATCTGCCGGGGTGGGAGACCCACAAACTAGAAAATAGCTATATCACAGAGGTTCTCCCACAGGGTTGAAATTTCCAACACCCAGATCAGGCACCCTAGCCTGGAGGCCTTGATCAGAAAGAAGAATCGTCAGAATATCTGGCTTTGGAGAACAGTAAGATTTGATCCAAGGAATTCCACAGGTCTGAGAGAAACAGAAACTCTACTCTTGGAAGGCATGCACAAGATTTCATGTGCACCAGGCCCTGGGAGAAAAGGTAGTGAGTTCATAAAAGCCTGAGACAGATTTACCTGCTGGAATTGAAGGGTCTCCAGCAGAGGTTCGGGGGTGGGTTGGGGTGAGGCTTTTTGCAGTGAGAAAGATACTGGTGGAGGTAGTTCTGAAGAGTACTCATTGGCAAGAGCCCTCCAGAAGGTCACCATTTTCTCACCAAAACCTGGCCCATCCATCAGGCTGAAATGATTCAGACCAAACAGCCAATAGGGTAGGAAAACACCCCTATTCCTCAGAAGGGAGGCTGACTAAAGTCTTCCTGAGCCCACAGCTGCTCAATAAACATAGCCCTTGACATGGCCCTGTCCACCAGAAGGCCCAGGCCAAGCTCCGATTACCAGTGGGCAGGAACCAGTTCCTCCCACCAGAAGCCAGCACAGGCCCCTTGGACCAGCCTTATCCACCAAGAGGCAGGCAGGAGAAGCAAGAACAACTATAACCTTACAGCCTGAGGAATGAGCACTACAATCACAGAAAGTTACACACAATGAGACAGCAGAAGAAATGCGTCCAAGATGAAGGAACAAGAGGAAACTCCAGAAAAGCAACCAAGTGAACTGAAGGCAGGCTATCTACCTGGGGAAAAAAAAAAACAAAAAAAAACAAAAAACAAATCAGAGTAATGATAGTAAAGATGATCCAAAATATTGAGGAAAGAAAGGCACATATTGAGAAGATACAAGAAATGTTTAACAAAGAGCTAGAAGATCTAAAGAACAAACAAGTGGAGATGGATAATAACTGACATGAAAAACACTATAAGGAATCAATAGCAGAATACACAAAGCAGAAAAACGAGTGAGCTAGAGTAAATGGCGGAAACCACTGCTGCAGAACACAATCAATAAAAAAGAATTTACAGAAATAAGGACAGTCTCAGAGACCTCTGGGACAACATTAAGTGCACCACTATTCTCAGTATGGCAGGGTCAAAATGAGAAAAGAGACAGAAAGGACCTGAGAAAACACTTGAAGAGATGACAGCTGAAAACTTTCCTAACATAGGAAAGGAAACATAAACCCAAGTCCAGGAAGCACAGAGTTCCAGGCAGGAAAAACCCAAAGAGAAACATGTTGAGAGACATGGTAATCAAGCTGACAAAAATTAAAACCAAAGAGAAAATAATAAAATTAAGAAGGGAAAGCAACATAACATACAAGGGAATTTCCAAAATGATATAACCTGATTTTTTTCAGCAGAAACTCTACAGACCAGAAGGGATTGGCACAATATATTTAAAGTGATGAAAGGGAAGAACCTAAAAACAAAAATACTCTACCAAGGAAGGCTCTAATTTAGATTCACAGAGAAATCAAAAGCTTTACAGAAAAAGAAAAGAAAAGAAACTTCAGAACCACCAGACCAGTTTTGCAACAAATGCTAACGGACATTCTCCAGTTAGAAAAGAAAGGCCACAACCAAAAACAAGAAAATAATGAATAGAAAATCTCACCAGTAAATGTAAACATAAAGGCAGAAAATCATCCAAACACAAATATGATAACATAATCAGTATTAATGAGAAGAGTACAAATGCAGAATATTGGAAATGCGTTTGAAATTACGAGAACAGCAACTTAAAAAGCAATTTTGTTTATATACAGATTGCTATATCAAAACCTCATGGTAACTTCAAACCAAAAAGCTACATTAGATGTACAAAACAAAAATGAAAAAGAAATCCAAATACAATGCTAAAGTCAGTCATCAAATCACAAAAGAATAAAAGAGGAAGGGAAGAAAAAGGACCTACAAAATAAATCCAGAACAATTAACAAAATGGCAATAATAACACAAGTATCTATAATTACCTTAAATGTAAATGCTCTAACCAAAAGACAGATCGACTGAGTGGATACAAAAACAAGACCTGCACCTATGCTGTCTGCAAGAAACCCACTTCAATTCTAGGGACAGATACTGACTGAAAGTGGGGTATGTAAAAATATATTCCATGCAAATGGAAATCAAAAGAAACCTGGAGTAGCAATATTCATATGAAACAAAATAGACTTTACAGACTGTTTACAAGAAACAAAGAAGGATATCACATGATCAAATGATCAATCTAAGATATAACAATTGCAAATATACATACACCCAATATAGGAGCACCCCAAAATATAAGGCAAAAACTAATAGCCATAAAAGAAGAAGTCAGTAGTAACACAGTAATAGTGGGAATTTTATAAATAACAACCCACTTTCATCAATGAACAATCATTCAGAAAGAAAATCAATAAGGAAACCCAGGCCTTAAATGACAGATGAGACAACATAGACAACTGATATTTATAGAGAATTCCATACAAGAGCAACAGAATATACTAAGTGTACTAGAATGTTCTTCAGAATTAATCACATGCTGGGCCACAAAGTAAGCCTCATTCAATTTAAGAAAATTTAAATCTTATCAAGCATCTTCTCTGACCACAATGTTAAGAGATTTGAAATCAACTCTATGAAAAATCTATAAAAAAAAAAAACAAACACCTGGAGGCTACACAATATGCTACTAAACAATCAATGGATCACTGAAGAAATTAAAATATAAAATACCTTGAGATATATAAAAATGAAACCATGACAATCCAAAACCTAAGGAATCCAGCAAAAGCAGTTTGAAAGGGGAAGTTTACAGCAATACATTCTTACCTCAGGAAATAAGAAAAATTACAAATAAACAATTTACACCTAAAGCAACTAGAGAAGGAATAACAAACCAAAGCCAAAGGTAGTAGAACAAAAGAAATCATAAAGATCAGAGCAGAAAAAATTGAAACAGTGATGATGAAAACAATAAGAAAGGTAAATTAAAACTTGGTTCTTAGAAAAGATAAACAAAATTGATAAACTTTTAGCTAGCCTAATCAAGAAAAAAAGGAGAGAGCTCAAATTAATAAAATTAGAAATTAGAAAGGAAAAGTTACAACTGACACCACAGAAATACAAAGGATTAAAAGAGAATACTACAAGCAACTATATGCTAATGAAAGGCATGACCTAGAAGAAATGAACAAATTCTTAGAAAGATACAATGTTCCAAGACTGAACCAGGAAGAAAGAGAAATTAATAGGCAATTCAAGGATAGAAATTGAAACTGTGATTTAAAAATTCACACAAAAGTTCAAAACCAGATGGATTCACAGAAAAATTCTATAAAATGTTTCCAGAAGAGTTAACACCTATCCTTTTCAAAATATTACAAAAAAGAACACTCCCAAACTCATTCTATGAGGCCATCATTACCTTGATACCAAAGACAAAGAGACTACAAAAAAGAAAACTACAGGTCAATATCACTGATGAATATAGATTCAAAAATTCTCAACAAAATACTAGCAAACCAAAGGCAACAATACATTAGAAGGATCATACACCACAAAGAAGTGGGATTTATCCCAGGGATGCAAGGATTTTTTAGTATCTGCAAATCAGTAAGTGTGATACACCACATTAACAAATTAAAGACTAAAAACCATATAACCATCTCAATAGATGAAGAAAAAAAAAACTTGACAAAATTCAGCACCCATTTATGATGAAAACTCTCCACAAAGTAGGCATAGAGGGACTATACCTCAATATAACAAAGACCATGTATAACAAACTTACACCCAACGTCAAAGTCAAAGGTGAAAAGGTGAAAACATTTCCTCTAAGATCAGGGACAAGACAAGGATGTCCACTCTTGCTACTTTTTTCCAACATAGTTTTGGAAGTCCTAGCCATGGCAATGAGAGAAGGAAAAGAAAGAAAGGAATACAAATTGGAAAAGTAGTAAAACTGTCACTGTTTGCAGATGACATGACATTATACTTAGAAAATCCTAAAGATGCTACCAGAAAAGTACTAGAGCTCATCAATGAATTAAGTGAACTTGCAGGACACAAAACAAAGAAATTGGTTGCATTTCTAACATGAACAAGGAAAGGTCAAAAACAGAAATTAAAGAAATAATTCCATTCACAAATGCATCAAAAAGAATAAAATACCTAAGGATAAACCTACCTAAGGAGGCAAAAGACCTATACTTCAAAAGCTTCAAAACAATGATGAAATAAGTAAGAAATGACACAAATAGATGAAAAGATATACCATGTTGTTGGATTTGACGAATCAATATTGTCAAAATGACCATAGTACCCAAGGTAATCTAAAGATTCAGTGCAATCCCTATCAAATTACCAACGGCATTTTTCACAAAATTAGGACAAAAAAGTTTTAAATTTATAGTGTTAGTCATTCAGTTGTGTCTGACTCTTTGTGACCCCATGGACTGTAGCCCATCAGGTTCCTCCGTTGGTGAGATTCTCCAGGCAAGATTATTGGAGTGGGCTGCCATTTCCTTCTTCAGGGGAGTTTCCTGACCCAGGCACTGAACCTGGGTCTCCTGTATTGCAGGCAGATTCTCTACCTTCTGAGCTACCAGAGAAGCCCAAAATTTATATGAACACATGAAAAACTCCAAACATCCAAAGCAATCTTGTGAGAGAAAAATGGAGCTGGAGATATCAGGTGCCCTGACTTCAGACTACACTATAAGCTGTAGTCATCAAAACACTGGTAATGACATAAAAACAGAAATACAGATCAGTGGAACAGGACAGAAAGCCCAGAGATAAACCCATGTACTTACAGTCACCTAATCTATGACAAAAGAGGCAAGAATATACAATGGACAGAAAATAGTCTTTTCAATAAATGGTTCTGGGAAAGCTGGAGAGCTACATATAGAAGAATGAAATTACAACATTCTCTATTCTCACACACAAAAATAAACTCAAAATGGGTTTAAGTCCTAAGTGTAAGACTGGAGAATATAGAACACTCGGAGAAAAACAGGGAGAACACACTTAGACATAAATCATGGTAAAACGTTTTTTGACCCACCTCCTAGACAAATGGAAATAAAAACAAAATAAACAAATGGGACCTAATTAAGGATAAAAGCTTTTGCACAGCAAAGAAAACCATAAACAAAAGGAAAAGAAAACCCACAGAATGGGAGAAAATACTTGCAAATGATGTGACCAACAAGGGAATAATTTTCAAAAGTTATAAATAGCTCATGTGACTCAATATCAAAAAGAAAACAAAACAACAAAAACAATCCAACCAAAAATGGGCAGAGGATTTGGACTTAGGGATTGTCATACCCAGTGAAATAGGTCAAACAGAGGAGGAGAAACATGTTCTGACATCTCCTATGTATGGAATTTAGAAAGAAATGATACAAATGAAGTTACTTAAACAGAAAGAAGAGAACAAGATGGCAGAGGAGTAGGTGGACATGGAGTACATCTCTTTACATGGATACATCAGGAATACACCTTCAGACACAGAAGTATATGCAGAATACCAGCTGAGAGTGGATAGGAGTACCTGACCAGTGGAAAAGAATATATAGAACCATGCAAAACTCAGTAGGATGAGGAACTGGGTTGGGTCAGGGGGGACCAGGAGTGTTAGTAGGACTGGACCTTCCCCACCTGCAGGTGGGGAAACTGAAGCAGTGGTCCAATCCCCACATCAGGGAAACATTTAAGGCTGAGGGTGAAACAGCTGATCTGTGGCAGCCTAAATGGAATGAGAATCAGACAGTCCTTGCCATAGCCATACACAATCCAGACAGGAACACTGGACCCCTGGAAGGTGCAGCGGCTGGGAGCTGGAGTTTAGGGGTTGTGGAGCAATCCCAGGGCAAGGGCTGCTGCTGAATGCAGAGGAGCGGATTGAGGAAATGTGAGGGAGGAGATCCTGGTGGAAAATGCTGGTGGAGGAAAGCCAGGCAGCCTTGGAAGCAAAGCAATACTGCTAAGTCACGTATAGGGGGTGGAGCCATCACCATAGCCTCTCTCTCCCCACATCCCAGCTGAACAATATAGAGGCTGGCCCATAAAACGCCTGACACACTGAACAACAGAGTAGGACCCCACCCAGGGTGCTCCTTCAAGTAACTGATGTGCTGAAATACAGAGTAGGACCCCAACCAGCGGGGCCCCTCTATGTGCCTGACGTGCTGAACAACAGAGAAGGATCCTAGGCAAGGGAACCCTCTAAGTTCCCTTGAACTTTAGTTCAAGTGCCTGAATGGGAGGAACTATGGAGAAAGACTGGCAAAAGAAGCCTTGATTGCCAGCTGCAAGAGGCTCAAAAAAAGACTCAGATAGGGCCACATCTTCTGTGGCAGAGGCAGTCTATGTCCCTGCACACCTGGCACCAATAGGGTCTCCACAAGCCAAGCAATTGTGCCCCCTTCACTCTCAAATCTCATTGGGGCAGAGCTGCCACAGGTCAAAAAAGTCTTGCGTCTATGCGTGCAGGGTTGCTTTGGTCCTGTCCGACCCTTTGCAACCCTGTAGAGTGGCCTGCCAGGCTTCTCTGTCAGGGAGGGGGTTTCTCCAGGCAGAATTCTGGAGCATATTGGCCAATACTGGTTGCCATAGCTTTCTAGAGCACTATATTTCCTGCTGCCCTAGCCGCCAACACCCCTGAGTACCTGGTGCTGTCAGAACCCCTGCGACCCAAGCAGCTGCACCACCTCCATAACTGGCCCTCACAGGAGCAAACCCAAGTCCTCCAGGGCAGCCTCAGGAGCAAACCAACATGTAGAGGTGGAAATAAAATCACAATTGAAACCCAGGGGCAGTGTGGCTAAGCAAGAAGACCCAAAACCTTCCCAGCAGCTGTACAAGCTGCAGATTAAATACACACGATCAACTAGGCAGACTCTGTGTCTATGGAATACATAAAAGTCCATTGAGAGCTCCCACAAAAGAAAATGCACTAGTTCTGAGAGCTGTGGACCTTGGAGGCAAGATATACAGGAGTGACAGCAGATTAGAATCTGAGCTGCCCCAACAGCAGGTAAACTGCCTCCTCCTAGGGAGGTAAGGCGGACTGTGATTCTCAATGAGGGAAAGGACTCTCATAGTAGTGACTCAAGAAAAACATTTATTATTTTTTGACTTGTTCTGTAGATTCTTTTGGATTTTTTTTTCTTTTTCCTCCCCTTCCCCATCCCCTCTGTTGTAGTTGTCCATTTTATTAGCACTAAGAAATCCAATTAAGCTTTTGAGCTTTATTTTTTTCTCAGTCACATGTTATAAACCTCTGCCTCTATTTGAGCTTTTGCAGTTCTATGGAGTTTCCCTTTTTTCTTTTCTTTTTTATAATTTTAATTTTTAATTTTTTAAACCTACTATATTTTTCCTACATTTATTCCTTTGTTTGCCTTTCCTACTGTTCTTTTCCAATTGCAGTTAACCTTTAAGGGATATAAATCTTATCTACCTCTATTTAACTTTGCATATCTATTCTTTCTTTCTTTTCTCTCAACATATCTGTTTTGTTTTCATTGCTTTCTTCTCCACTTGGCATATTGCTTTAGTTTACTTTCCAGTTTATGATTTAGTTAGTTTTGTTCTTAACTGGTAAATGTAATTTTTTATTTCCTTCATTTGCTGGGTTAATCTACTGTCAGAGAAGGCAATGGCACCCCACTCCAGTACTCCCGCCTGGAAAATCCCATGGAGGAGGAGCCTGGTAGGCTGCAGTCCATGGGGTCGCCAAGAGTCGGACATGACTGAGAGACTTCACTTTCACTTTTCACTTTCACGCACTGGAGAAGGAAATGGCAACCCACTCCAGTGTACTTTATTCATGCTGGACTACTTTCACTTTGCTGATGAGTGTATATGTATATATTCCATTATTTTAATTACTATTTACCTGATTTTTAACTGCCATTTGTCGGGTTCATCTTTGGTTTCTTGTTTTTGGATATTCATTTTAATCTCACTTAATGCCACTGGAATCTTTGTTCCTGACCAGAGATCAAGCCCTGAGCCTTTGGAGTGGGAGCACTGACTCCAAGACCCTAGACTACTTAGAGAACTAACCCTAGGGAGTATCAAATAGCGAAAACTCACAGAAAGGAAACTACTGGAATACAAGACTGGGTATCACCCAACCACCAGTAGGACCCTGTGCAGGATGCCTCATCTAAACAACAAAAATACAAACCCAATCATTAGCAGACAGGATTATTACCTCACTCAGCCTTGCCCACCAGAGGAAAACAAATAAAAACTCAGCACAAATCTCACCCTATACAAAACTTACAGAAACCACTGGACCAACCTTAGGAGGGCAGAAACCAAAATGAAGAAAGAATTCAACCTTCTTCAAGGAAAGAATTCAACTTTCCCTGAAGCCTAGGAAAAGGGGACCTCAAGAAAAGGCAGAGAAATAATACACAAATGGAGGAACAAACTAGAAACACAAAAGTCCAAATAAATGAAGAGGAAACAGGCAAACTACCTGAAAAAGAATTCAGAATAATGATAGTAAAGATGATCAAAAACCTTGAAAACAAAATGGAGAAAAGGCGAGAATCAATTAACAAAGACCTAGAAGAATTAAAGAATAAGCATGCAGAGACAAACAATACAATTACTGAAATTAAAAATACTCTAGAAGGAATCAATAGCAGAATATCTGAAGCAGAAGAATGAAGCAGTAAGCTGGAAGATAAAATGGTGGAAATAACTTCTGAAGAGTAGACTAAAGTAAAAAGAATGAAAAGAACTGAGGACAGTCTCAGAGACCTCTGGGACAAGATCAGATGCACCCACATTTGAATCATAGGGGTCCCAGAGGAAGAAGAGAAAAAGAAAGGGTATGAGAAAATTTTTGAAGGGATTATCATTGAAAATTTCCCCAACACTGAAAAGGAAATAGTCAACCAAGTCCAAGAGGCAAAAACAGTCCCATACAGGAAAATCCCAAGGAGAGAAACATCAAGACACATACTAACCAAACTCACAAAGACTAAACAGAAAGAATATTAAAAGCAGCATAGAAGAAGCAACAAGTAACATACAAGGGAAACCCCCACACGCTTAACAGCTGATCTTTCAGCAGAAATTCTGCAGACCAGAAGGGAACGACAGGATATATTTAAAGTACTGAAAGGGAAAAATCTACAACCAAGATTACTGTACCCAGAAAGGATCTCATTCAAAATTGATGGAGAAATAAATAAAAAGCTTTTCAGACAAGCAAAAGTTAAGAGAATTGAGTACCACCAAATGAGCTTTAAAGGGACTTGTGTAGTTAAGAAATACAAGAGAAAAAAAACATCTTCAAAATCAACCCCAAACAATTAAGAAAATGGCAATAAGAACATATATATATATCAACAATTACTCTAAATGCAAATAGATTAAAGGCTCCAAACAAAAGACACAGACTGGCTGAATGGATACCAAAAAAAGACCCATATATATGCTGTATACAAGAAACCCACTTCAGACCTAAGATACATATAAACAGAAAGTGAGAGGATGGGAAAATATATTCCATGTAAATGGGAAGCAAAAGAAAGGTGGAGTAGCAATCCTCATATCAGACAAAATAGACCTAAAAATAAAGACAATTACAAGAGATAAGGAAAGATACTACATAATGATCAAGGAATCAATCCAAGAGGAAGACATAACAATTATAAATATCTATGCACCCAACATAGGAGCACCTCAATACCTAGGACAAACACTAACAGACACAAAAGGAGAAATTGACAATGACACAATAATAGTAGGAGACTTTAACACACCACTCATACTAATGGACAGATCATCAAAACAAAAAATTAATAAGGAAATAGAAGTCTTAAATGATACATTAGATGAGATGGATCTCATGGATATCTTCAGGACATTCCATCCAATACAGAAGAATACACTTTCTCAAGTGCACATGGAATATTCTCCAGGATAGAACACATCTTATGTCAAAAATATAATCTCAGTAAATTCAAGAAAACTGACATCATAGCAAACATCTTCTCCAACCACAACACTATGAGACTAGATATCAATTAAAAGAAAATAAACTATAAGAAACACAAACACATGCAGATTAAACAACATGTTTCTAAATAATCAACAGGTTACTGAAGAAATCAAAAGAGAATTCAAAAACTTTCAAGAAACAAATGACAGTGAAAACACGACAACTCAAAACTCATGGGATGTAGCAAAAGCAGTTATAAGAGGGAAGTTTATAGCAATATAATCCCACCTCAAGAAACAAGAAAAACATCAAATAGACAACCTAACTTGACACCTAAAACAAGTGGGAAAAGAAGAACAAAAAAAAAAAAACCAAAAACTAGTTCAGTTCAGTTGATCAGTTGTGTCCGAATATTTGCAACCCCATTAACTGCAGCACACAGGCCTCCCTGTCCATCAGCAACTCCCGGAGTTTACCCAAACTCATGTCCATTGAGTCAGTGATGCCATCCAAATATCTCATCCTCTCTCATCCCCTTCTCCTCCTGCCCTCAATTGTTCCCAAAATCAGGATCTTTTCAAATGAGTCAGCTCTTTGCATCAGGTGGCCAAAGTATTGGAGTTTCAGCTTCAACATCAGTCCTTCCAATGAACACCCAGGACTGATCTCCTTTAGGATGGACTGGTTGGATCTCCTTGCAGTCCAAGGGACTCTCAAGAGTCTTCTCCAACACCACAGTTCAAAAGCATCAATTATTTGGCGCTCAGCTTTCTTTATAGTCCAACTCTCACATTCATACATGACCACTGGAAAAACCATAGCCTTGACTAGATGGACCTTTGTTGACAAAGTAATGTCTCTGCTTTTGAATATGCTATCTAGGTTGGTCATAACTTTCCTTCCCAGGAGTAAGCATCTTTTAATTTCATGGCTGCAATCACCATCTGCAGTGATTTTGGAGCCCAAAAAAATAAAGTCAGCCACTGTTTCCAGTGTTGGCCATCTATTTCCCATGAAGTGATGGGACCACATGCCATGATCTTCGTTTTCTGAATGTTGAGCTTTAAGCCAACTGTTTCACTCTTCTCTTTCACTTTCATCAAGAGGCTTTTAGTTCCTCTTCACTTTCTGCCATAAGGGTGGTGTCATCTACATATCTGAGGTTATTGATATTTCTCCCAGCAATCTTGATTCCAGCTTGTGCTTCTTCCAGCACAGCATTTCTCATGATGTACTCTGCATAGAAGTTAAATAAGCAGGGTGACAATATACAGCCTTGATGTACTCTTTTTCCTATTTGGAACCAGTCTGTTGTTCCATGTCCTGTTCTAACTGTTGCTTCCTGACCTGCATATAGGTTTCTCAAGAGGCAGGTCAGGTACTCTGGTATTCCCATCTATTTCAGAATTTTCCACAGTTGATTGTGATCCACACAGTCAAAGGCTTTGGCATAGTCAATAAAGCAGAAATAGATGTTTTCTGGAACTCTCTTGTTTTTTCCATTATCCAGCGGATGTTGGCAATTTGATCTCTGGTTCCTCTGCCTTTTCTAAAAGCAGCTTGAACATCTGGAATTTCGCAGTTCACGTATTGCTGAAGCCTGGCTTGGAGAATTTTGAGCATTACTTTACTAGTGTGCGAGATGATTGCGATTGTGTGGTAGTTTGAGCATTCTTTAGCATTGCCTTTCTTTGAGATTGAAATGAAAACTGACCTTTTCCAGTCCTGTGGCCACTGCTGAGTTTTCCAAATTTTCTGGCATATTGAGTGCAGCACTTTCACAGTATCATCTTTTAGGATTTGAAGTAGCTCAACTGGAATTCCATCGCCTCCATTAGCTTTGTTTGTAGGGATACTTTCTAAGGCCCACTTGACTTCACATTCCAGGATGTCTGGCTCTAGGTGAGTGATCACACCATCATGATTTTCTAGGCCATGAAGATCTTTTTTGTACTGTTCTCCTGTGTATTCTTTCCACCTCTTCTTAATATCTTCTGCTTCTGTTAAGTCCATACCATTTCTGTCCTTTACTGAGCCCATCTTTGCATGAAATCAGTAGAAGGAAAGAAATCATAAAGATATGAGCAGAGGAGAAGGAAATGGCCACCCACTCCCGTACTCTTGCCTGGAGAATCCCATGGAAGGAAGAGCCTGGTAGGCTACAGTCCATGGGTTAGCAAAGAGTTGGACATGACTGAGCAACTTCACTTCACTTCACTTCACTTTGAATGTCCTTAATGGGGCTAACTCTTGTTGAGACTCTATCCCTTTTATTCTTCTAAGTTTTTCAGATAATACAATGATAATTTGCTGTTTCATGCTATAGAGATGTTGCATAAAAATGAAGTTTCTCACAAAAAAACTTCAAAATTCATAAAACAAACATTTTACATATTTGACCAAATTTTTATATTTCTGTATTTTAAAAGATATTGTGGCCAAAGACAGAAAGCAAGGCACAAACCAGGAAAACAATTTTCAACACATACAGGAGTCAAAATGTTTATAATCAAAATACATCAAAAAGAAAAATACAATGCAATGGAAAAACAAGAAAAGAATAAGAAAAAAGTAACTCAAGGAAGAAATATAATCAGCCAGTAAATACAAGAACATGTTTCAACCTAAGAATCAGGCTAAGACAACTTGAAAATAAGACTTTTTTTCTCATTTTTAGCAAAAAATGAGAAAGGACATTTTCTAAATATTAATAACAAGTTTTGATAGAGGTGAAAAAATAGACAAGTTCCTCTACTTTTAGTAAAGCCATTTTGGAGATAATTTCTTTAAATTTCCACTTTTCGGAAAACTCTACCTCTGCTCTACTTTACAGAAGTGCAAGCATGTGTGAATAAAGACTATGTAAGGATAAAAAATTAAACAATTTTTAAAAAAGAAACAAACTGATTATAATGGAATTAACAAAAAATGAGTAACAGAGACAGGAGAAATGACTAGATATTTAGAATCCTAAAAAATAATTCAGAAAAGAACTCATAAGGAAAATTATAAAATATTTTACTAGAATAAAAAATGGCTTTAATCATAATCATCAAAAATTTAAAAAGGTTCAAATGTTCTTCAACTATGATACATCCTTAACATGGAATACTACCTATCCATAAAAACAATGATCTCCTGATAGATACAACTTGAGACACACAACAACATGCTAACTGTCAAGAGCTAAGTGAAAGATGTCAGACTGAAAAAAACTCATACTGTATAATTCCATTTATATGACATTATGGAAAAGGTAAATGTAGAAACAAAATATTTAAAAATTCAAAGTTTTCCAGGGGCTGGAAGGGAACTGATTTTAAATGGGCAGCACAAGGGAAATTGTTTGGCTGATTAAAGTCTTGTTTTTATCTTATTTCTGGTGATTTTTTTTTGTAGTTATTGATATATTTATATATACTTCTATTGCCATTTTCCTAATTGTTTGGGGTTGATTTTGTAGATATTTTTGCTCCTCTTGGTGATTGTTATTTAACTGTATACATTTTTCAAATTCCTAGAAATGCACAGGTATGATTTTTACTGTCTATAAATTTGGAAAGTAAATAAAATGGAAAAAAAATTTTAAAAAAGGATATGAGCAGAAATAAATGAAAGAAACAATAGTAAAGATTAATAAAACTAAAAGCTGGCTCTTTGAGAAGTTAAACAAAATTGACAAACTTTTAGCCAGATCCATCAAGAAAAAAAGAGAAAAGAATCAAATCAACAAAATTAGAAATGAAAAAGGAGAGGTTACAACAGACAATGTAGAAGCTCAAATGATTGTAAAGAGACTATTATGAACTATATGGCAATAAAATTGATAACCTGGAAAAATGGACAGATTCTTAGAAAAAAAATAAAAATTATGAACAACCCAATTACAAGCACTGAAATTCAAGCTGTGATCAAAAATCTCCCAAAAAACAAAAGCCCAGGACCAGATGGCTTCAAAGGAGAATTCTATCAAACACTTAGAAGAGAGTTAATACCTACCTTTCTAAAACTCTTTCAAAAAATTGCATAGGAAGGAACACTTCAAAACTCATTCTACGAGGCCACCATCACCCTGATACCAAAACCAGACAAAGACAACATACACAAAAAAAAGAAAACTATAGGCCAATATCACTGATGAACACAGATGACAAAATCATCAAGAAAAGTTTAGGAAAACAAAATTCAGCAACACATTAAAAAGCTCATATACCATGATCAAGTTGCGTTCATTCCAGGATTCAAGGATTCTTCAATATATGCCTATCAATCCATGTGATACACCATATCAACAAATTGAAAGATTAAAAACCATATGGTAATTTCAATAGATGCAGAAAAAGCCTTTGGCAAAATTCAGCACCCCTTTATTATTAAAACTCTTCGAAAAATGGGCATAGAAAGTACCTACCTCAACATAATAAAGGCCATAATGATAAGCCTACAGCAAACATTATTTTCAATGGTGAAAAACTGAAAGCTTTCTCCCTAAGATCAGGAACAACACAAGGGTGTCCATTTTCACCACTATTATTCAACACAGTTCTGGAAGTCCTAGCTACAGCAATCAGAAAAGAAAATAAATAAATAAAAGGAATCCAGATCGGAAAAGAAGCTCACTGTTTGCAGATGACATGATACTGTACATAGAAAACCCTAAAGATAGTATCAGAAAACTTCTAGAGTAATCAGTCTATTTAGCAAAGTTGCAGGATTCAAAATCAATACACAGAAATCACTTGCATTTCTATATATTAACAATGAAAAATCAGAAAGATACGTTAAGGAATCAATCCCATTCACTATTGCAACAAAAATAACTAAATATCTAGGAATAAACTTACCTAAGGAGACAAAAGAACTGTACACAGAAAATTATAAGACATGAAAGAAATCAAAGATGATATAAACAGATGGAGAGATATTATATGTTAGTGGGTAGGAAGAATCAATATTGTGAAAGTGACTATACTACCAAATGCATCTACAGATTCAATGTGATCCCCATCAAATTACCAATGGCATTTTTCACAGAACTAGAACAAAAAATTTCACAATTCATATGGAAACACAAAAGACTCGAAATAGCCAAAACAGTCTTGAGAAAGAATGGAGCTGGAGGAATCAACCTTCCTGACTTCAGATTATACTACAAAGCTACAGTCATCAAGACAGCATAGTACTGGCACAAAAACAGTTATATAGATCAATGGAACAAGATAGAGAGCCCAGAAATAAACTCATGCACCTATGGGTACCTTATTTTTGACAAAGGAGGCAAGAATATACAACGGGGCAAAGACAGCCTCTTCAATAAAAGGTGCTGGGGAACCTGGACAGCTACATGTGAAAGAACGAAATTAGAACACTTCCTAACACATACACAAAGATAAACTCAAAATGGATTAAAGACCTAAATGTAAGACCAGAAACTATAAAACTCTTAGAGGAAAATATAGGCAGAACACTCAGTGATATAAATCAAAGCAAGATCCTCTATGACCCACCTCCTAGAGTAATGGAAACAAAAACAAAAGTAAACAAGTGGGACCTCATTAAACTGAAAAGCCTTTGCACAGCAAAGGAAACTATAAACAAGGTGAAAAGATAACCCTCAGAATGGGAGGAAATAATAGCAAATGAAACAACTGACAAAGGATTAATTTCCAAAATATACAAGCAGCTCATACAACTCAATACCCAAAAAACAAAACCCAATCAAAAAGTGGGAAGAAGACCTAAACAGACATTTCTCCAAAGAAGACATACAGATGGCTAACAAACACAGGAAGTGATGCTCAGTATAGCTCATTATTTGAGAAATGCAAATCAAAACTACAGTAAGATATTACCTCATACTGGTCAGAATGGCCATCATCAAAAACTCTACAAACAATAAATACTGGAGAGGACATGGAGAAAAGGGAACGCTCTTGCACTGTTAGTGGGAATGTAAATTGATACAGCCTCTATGGAAGATGGTATGGAGATTCCTTAAAAAACTAGGAATAAAACCACCACATGACTCAGCAATCCCACTCATAGGCATATACCCTGAGGAAACCAAAATTGAAAGAGACACATATATCCCATTGTTCATTGCAGCACTATTTGCAATAGCTAGAACATGAAAGCAACCTAGATGCCCATTGACAGATGAATGGATAAAGAAGTTGTGGTACATACACACAATGGAATATTACTCAGCCATAAAACGGAACACATTTGAGTCAGTTCTAATGAGGTGGATAAACCTAGAACCTATTATACAGAGTGAAGTCAGAAAGAGAAAGATAAACATCATATTCTAACACATATATATGGAATCTAGAAAAATGGTACTGAAGAATTTATTTACAGGGCAGCAATGGAGGAACAGACAGAGAATAGACTTATGGAAATGGGGAAAGGGGAGGAGAGGGTGAGATGTATGGAAAGAGTAACATGGATGCTTACATTACTACATGTAAGATAGCCAATGGGAATTCGCTGTATGGCTCAGGAAACTCAAACAGGGGCTCTGTATCAACCTAGAGGGGTGGGACAGGGAGGGAGATTGGATGGAGGTTCAAAAGGGAGGGGATATATGTATACCTATGACTGATTCATGTTGAGGTTTGACAGAAAACAGCAAAATTCTATAGAGAAATTATCCTTCAATAAAACAAATTTTAATGAAAACAGAAACAAACTCATGGACAGAGAATGTAATTACAGTTGGGGAGAAAAGGATGGGGGGAAGGAAAGTTAGGGAGTTAGGGATGGACATGTACACACTGGTATATTTAAAATGGATAACCAACAGAGACCTACTGTACAACACACGGAACTCTGCTCAGTATTATGTGGTAGCCTAGATGGGAGGGGAGTCTGGGGGAGATGGATACATGAATATGTATGGCTGAGTCCCTTTGTTGTTCATCTGAAACGATTGCAACATTGTCAACTGGCTATACTTCAATACAAAATAAAAAGTTCAAAATGAAAAAAAATGAATAAATGTTAAGTAAAAAATAAAATATTTAAAAAATTGTTAAGACTTTAGAAAGAATAGATATTTAAGAAAAGATCTGTTTCACTTACACTACATATAGTGTATAATCCTTAAATAGCACTAGGTGCATTGTACTTTAAATCTATGACAAACTATAATAAATTTTTAAAGAAGGAGCATTATTGTAAAATGAAGAATTATGCATTTCAAAAGGCTATATTGCTATACACTTAAATGATATAGTCCTACTTAGAGTTTTGAAAAAATACCCTCTCTTCAATTAAACATTTTCATAATGGAATGATGCAAAACAGTGGGCAGAGGACATAAATAGACATTTCTCTAAAGAAGACATACAGATGGCCAAGAGGCAGATGAAAAGATGCTCAACATTACTAATTAGAGAAATGCAAATCAAAATTACAGCAAGATATTACCTCACAGCAGTCTGAATGGCCATCATTAAGAAATGTACAAACAATAAATGCTGGAAAGTGTATGGAAGAAAGAGAACCCTCCTACATTGCTGGTGGGAATGTAAATTGGTACAAATACTATGGAGAAGGGTATGGAGGTTCCTTGAAAAATTAAAAATAGAAGTACCATATGACCCAGCAATCCCACTCCTGGGCAATATCCAGAGAAAAATATGCTTTGAAAGGATACATGCACAACAATATCCACTGCAGTGCTATTTACAATAGACAAGACATGAAATAAACCTAACTGTCCATTGATAGATGAAGGTGCATATATACAATGGAATATTATACATCCGTAAGAAGAATGAAATAATGCCATTTACAGCAACATGCATGCATCTAGAGATTATCATATGAAGCAAACAGTCAGATAAAGAAATGTATGAGAGCCCTTATATGCAGAAAATTTAAAAATGATACAAATGAACTTACAAAATAGAAACACACTCACACTTAGAAAACAAACTTATGGTCACCAAATGAAAAAGGTGGGGTAGGGATAAATTGGGAGTCTGGGATTCTTATATATACACTACTATATTTAAAATAAATAACAAAAAATAAATAAATAAGTAAATAAAACAAATGAATAACAAGGATCTAGTGTATAGCACAAGGAACTTGGCTCAATATTCTGTAATAACATAAATGGGAAAATAATTTGGAAAAGAATAGATATATTAATAAATGAATCACTTTGCTGTACACCTAAAACACTACATTGAAATCAACTATAGTCCAATAAAAATTATAAATAAATAAATGTTTCTTAGGACATAGGGTAAATATTTATAATACTTATTTGTATCTCATACATTTATCATGAAGTTTCAGATGAATAAAATAATAAATATAAAGTAAATCAAATTCAAGTATGAAAAAGTAAAAAATATATATTTTTAAAAAAACATTTATCAGGTGAACATGATTATTCTAGCCAATATGCTGCATGGGAACCTAAGAAACTAAGACTTTTAGCATATAAGAACACACATGATGTAAGTTTAAGCCCATCAGAAATTCCTCTGTGAGCATCTGAGAAGGAAATCTGAAAGTGATTTAGGCAACCTGTGACCTCCACTGCCCTCAATTTTCCCTCTGATAGGTGAAGTAAGGTTTGACTAGCATGTATCTGAAGCCTCTAACTCTAAATCCCAGGCTTTTGGTTTCTTATGTATAATAAATTTTCACTATAACAAAGTGTATTTTCTCACAAGCTAGCACAAAAACATTTAAAATTAGTATCTACAGCTTAAATTAAATGAGCTATTTATCATTTCAATCTCCTAAGAGAAAATCAAAAATTGTTGTTTCCTATTTTGATATTTTACCCCATAATTCCACACTTTGGGGAGGAAATTTGAAGAGACCTCTAAATCTGTAAAGAATCTGAGTTCTAGAGTCACATTAGGAATTTCCTTCAACTTCTTTGCTCTAAAGTTCTTCAATGATAATATAAATTGTCCACTGGTGGCGATATTTCACTATTTGCTTTGGAAATATGTTTTAATTACCAACATATCAAAATATTTATCTCTTTTACAACATATACAGCATATGCCTGAGAATCATGAAATGGGATATGAAAACAGTTCAGAGAAAACCCTATAATGTTATCAGAGTTGAGTTGCCATTAATTTTTACAAAGTACCTACCATGGACTAAAAAATCTGTAAAGCACATTATCTGCTCTTTTACTAAATGTTTTCAACTCTCTTACAAGGTATCGATATTCATTAGATGCTGCCAGGGCAGAGGAAACCCTCTAGCCTGGCTCACTTTCAGTCCTAATTCTAGATGCAATAGGGTGGGTGCTAAGTGAAATATTAATGTTTATTAACTAATCTTACACTTTTGTTCAAGGGGGCAAGTTGAAAAAGTGAGCCAAAATGACAATACAATATGATAAGGATATGTGAAATATTAACGATGTGGTATAGGAGCACAAAGAAGAAACCTCCTAACTCTCCAAACAGAGAAGATATTGGAAAGAATTCACAGGAGAGATGATTTATAAGTGGGTATTTGTCAGATGAAGGCATTCTTGGCAGAAGGAAAAGAATTTTAATAGGTATTGTGGAAGAATATAGAGCTATAGGAACTGAAACATGGTAATATGAGAGTGAAGAATTCTAAGAAATAAAAGGTAGATGAATAGTCATAGTATGAAAGTCTTCATATATCTTATTAGGGAATTTATACCCTAATTGCAATGTGGAATCACAGGTGGTTTCTGAGAAAGACACTGATATATAACATGACCAGAATTTAATTTTCTCTTTTAAAAAATCCAAACTAGTCCTCTGGACAAGGCATAACAAAATGATATGGAAGGGGACTCCTATCTGACCCACATATACCACAATTCCACATGCATACACAAATGCTAAGTAACAATTTTTAAAACTGTAATGCATGCATTCCTATACACGAATAATGAGAAAGTAGAAAAAGAAATTAAGGAAACAATTCCATTCACCATTGCAACGAAAAGAATAAAATACTTAGGAATATATCTACCTAAAGAAACTAAAGACCTATATATAGAAAACTATAAAACACTGATGAAAGAAATCAAAGAGGACACTAATAGATGGAGAAATATACCATGTTCATGGATTGGAAGAATCAATATAGTGAAAATGAGTATACTACCCAAAGCAATTTACAAATTCAATGCAATCCCTATCAAGCTACCAGCCACATTTTTCACAGAAGTAGAACAAATAATTTCAAGCTTTGTATGGAAATACAAAAAACCTCGAATAGCCAAAGCAATCTTGAGAAAGAAGAATGGAACTGGAGGAATCAACTTGCCTGACTTCAGACTCTACTACAAAGCCACAGTCATCAAGACAGTATGGTACTGGCACAAAGACAGACATATAGATCAATGGAACAAAATAGAAAGCCCAGAGATAAATCCACACACATATGGACACCTTATCTTTGACAAAGGAGGCAAGAATATACAATGGAGTAAAGACAATCTCTTTAACAAGTGGTGCTGGGAAAACTGGTCAACCACTTGTAAAAGAATGAAACTAGATCACTTTCTAACACCGCACACAAAAATAAACTCAAAATGGATTAAAGATCTAAATGTAAGATCAGAAACTATAAAACTCCTAGAGGAGAACATAGGCAAAACACTCTCAGACATAAATCATAGCAGGATCCTCTATGATCCACCTCCCAGAATGCTGGAAATAAAAGCAAAAATAAACGACCCAATCAAAAAATGGGCCAAAGAACTAAATAGACATTTCTCCAAAGAAGACATACAGATGGCTAACAAACACATGAAAAGATGCTCAACATCACTCATTATTAGAGAAATGCAAATCAAAACCACAATGAGGTACCACTTCACACCAGTCAGAATGGCTGCGATCCAAAAATCTGCAAGCAATAAATGCTGGAGAGGGTGTGGAGAAAAGGAACCCTCCTACACTGCTGGTGGGAATGCAAACTAGTACAGCCACTATGGAGAACAGTGTGGAGATTCCTTAAAAATTGCAAATAGAACTACCTTATGACCCAGCAATCCCACTGCTGGGCATACACACCGAGCAAACCAGAATTGAAAGAGACACATGTACCCCAATGTTCATCGCAGCACTGTTTATAATAGCCAGGACATGGAAACAACCTAGATGTCCATCAGCAGATGAATGGATAAGAAAGCTGTGGTACATATACACAATGGAGTATTACTCAGCCGTTAAAAAGAATTCATTTGAATCAGTTCTGATGAGATGGATGAAACTGGAGCCGATTATACAGAGTGAAGTAAGCCAGAAAGAAAAACACCAATACAGTATACTAACACATATATATGGAATTTAGGAAGATGGCAGAATGACATTCTAACATGTATACTATCATGTGAATTGAATCGCCAGTCTATGTCTATGCAGCACATGGGGATGACCCAGAAAGTTGTTATGGGGAGGGAGGTGGGGGGTTCATGTTTGGGAATGCATGTAAGAATTAAAGATTTTAAAATTTAAAAAATTAAAAAAAAATAAACAAATGGGATCTAATTAAAATTAAAAGCTTCTGCACAACAAAGGAAAATATAAGCAAGGTGAAAAGACAGCCATCTGAATGGGAGAAAATAATAGCAAATGAAGCAACTGACAAACAACTAATCTCAAAAATATACAAGCAACTTCTGCAGCTCAACTCCAGAAAATAAACGACCCAATCAAAAATGGGCCAAAGAACTAAATAGACATTTCTCCAAAGAAGACATACGGATGGCTAACAAACACATGAAAAGATGCTCAACATCACTCATTATTAGAGAAATGCAAATCAAAACCACAATGAGGTACCACTTCACACCAGTCAGAATGGCTGCGATCCAAAAATCTGCAAGCAATAAATGCTGGAGGGTGTGGAGAAAGGAACCCTCCTACACTGTTGGTGGGAATGCAAACTAGTACAGCCACTATGGAGAACAGTGTGGAGATTCCTTAAAAATTGCAAATAGAACTACCTTATGACCCAGCAATCCACTGCTGGGCATACACACCGAGCAAACCAGAATTGAAAGAGACACATGTACCCCAATGTTCGTAGCACTGTTTATAATAGCCAGGACATGGAAACAACCTAGATGTCCATCAGCAGATGAATGGATAAGAAAGCTGTGGTACATATACACAATGGAGTATATAGAGTGAAGTAAGCCAGAAAGAAAAACACCAATACAGTATACTAACACATATATATGGAATTTAGCAAGATGGCAATGACGACCCTGTATGCAAGACGGGGAAAGAGACACAGATGTGTATAACGGACTTTTGGACACAGAGGGAGAGGAGAGGTGGGATGATTTGGGAGAATGACATTCTAACATGTATACTATCATGTGAATTGAATCGCCAGTCTATGTCTGACGCAGGATGCAGCATGCTTGGGGCTGGTGCATGGGGATGACCCAGAAAGTTGTTATGGGGAGGGAGGTGGGAGGGGGGTTCATGTTTGGGAATGCATGTAAGAATTAAAGATTTTAAAATTTAAAAAATAAAAAACTAAAAAAAAAAAAATAAACTCAGAACAATTTCTAATAACTACAAATGAAGAAGCTATTCAACAGTAACTGTGAATGGAATAAAAGCCAAAATACCTTACAGGGGCATCATAACGCTTCATTCATTCATTCAGCAAATATTGACAGAGTGCCCCCTAAGTGCTAAGCATTGTGCTAGGGACTCAGGACACCAAAATTGAAAATAAAGATAAAATTCCATGAGCGGTAGTGATGTATAACCTTAAGCCCACATCAGAGAACCTGTGCACAAGCATAGCTAAAAAAACAATATTTTTGGAGCTTTCTGGATAAAGCAGGAAGTCAATTCAGTATGAATACACTCATATAATACAAATGCATGAGATAAAAATTATCTAATGGAATGGAGTTTTCAATCTACCTAGAGACATAAAAAACTTACCCGTGAAATATGGAATCTCAGGCCTATACCAAATGTGGTTTCACAATTCACATCAAATTAAATGTTTATTGTTTTCACATAAAATACTATTAAAAATTGATGATGTACCTTGCCACAAAAGAAATCTCAACACATTCCACGAAATGTTATCATAAATTCTGACTGCATAAGAAATCAACAATGGGTTAGCAATTTAAAAAATGAAAAACCTACACTTGGAAGCTCATTCAACATTTCCTCATAAGATTTACAGAGGTGAAAAAAATGGTGGAAATCATTAAATATGCATAACTAAAATAATATTTAAAATATACAAAGATACATATGTATTTGCGTGATAAATCTGGTATGATAAGATTACAGAATTAAATGTAATAAATAAATGAATAAAAATAAAGCAAAAATGCAACTTAAGAAGCTAAAAAGAATCAGAGCATAAGCCCAAAGAAAGTAAGTCAGAATAGCAAAGATTGGAAATAATGATGTAAAATTATTTTCTGAAAGAGTAGGTATGAAAAAGATGTTTTAAAAGCTTTTTAATAAAATTATAAACCTTGAGCAAGACTGATTAAGCGTAATGTACATTTGAACAATATTATGTAAAAGATGAAGTAGACATTTAAAAAGCTAGAGTATATGATACATCTTTGTCAATCAATGCTAAAACTTGAAGAAATGTGTAATTTTCTAAAGACTAAATTAGTAAAATATGAATTTCTAAAAGATAAATTACCAATATCTATACAAAATATAAAAACTAAACAAACCAATAGTTACTAAAAAATACTTGAATCAGTAGGAAAATCTCCCCGAAAAAGAATACCAGGTTTTACAGTCTGTGTAAAACAGGTAAAACAAACCTAATTACAGGAGTAAGATGGACTTCTTTAATCACATAGAATATGCAGAATGGAAATAGAAGGAAGTTAATTTCCTGAGGTCATCAGAAAAGATGTTCAACATTACTAAAGAATAGAGAAATGCAGATCAAAACTACAATGAGGTATCATCGCACCAGTCAAAATGACCATCATCAAAAGTCCACAAATAATAAACGCTGGAGAGGGTGTGCAGAAAAGCAAACGCTCCTACAATGTTGGTGGGAATGTAAACTGGTACAACCACTATTAAGAACAGTATGGAAGTTTCTGATAAATCTAAAAGTAGGGCTACCACATGATCTAGCAATCCCACTCCTAGGCAAATATCCACAGAAAAACAATTTGAGAAGACACATGCACCCTAATCTTCATTGCAGCACTATTTACAATAGCCAGGACATGGAAGCAATCTACATGTAATGGATAAAGGAGATAACACTGTACTATTACTCAGTCATAAAAAAGAACAAAATAATGCCATTTGCAGCAACATGGATAGTCCCAGAGACTGTCATAATGAGCGAAATAAGTCAGACACAGAAAGACAAATACCATGTTCTATCTCTTACATGTAGATTCTAAATAAAGGGTACAGATGAACTTATTTACAAAATAGAAGTACAAAACAAACTTATGGTTATGAGAGGATAAGGGGAAGGGAATGTAAAATAGGAGATGAAGACTGACATGTACCTCAACTATACATAAAACAGATAACTACTAAAAATCTGCTATATAGCATGAGAAACTCTATTCAGTACTCTGTAATGTCCAATATGGGAAAATAACTGGAAAAGTGTGTGTGTGTGTGTATGTGTGTGTGTGTGTGTGTCTATATAACTGAATCACTTTGCTGTATAACTGAAACTGACACATTGTTAATCAACTATACTCCAATAAAAAGAAAAAGATAGTACCTGAGACTATACACAAGTATCACATATGAGTTCATAAAGTTCTCAATAGCTTTTTGTATTCTATAAAGCAATGTGCATGGGGCATGGGTGCATACACTTATCCAAGTTGTGCTTATCCCCAAGGTAACACAGTGCTTGAACAATGTAAAATCAATTGAACAACTGCTTCCAGGAAAAAAAAAAAAAGATAGCCTCACTTTCCCTATTACTCTCATTAAATATAGCAAAAACTTTGGGCATTATCTATAAAATAAATATACATATAAAATACTGAAAGTTGGAGACAAAGCATATAGGCTAGAAACTCTGGTATCAAAGTACTATATGGTGATAAGTTCTCTCAGTGTTCTTTCTGACTCAAATATCCCAAACTAAACACTGGAGAAGCCAGTATCCCAGAAAGGTTAATTTTATCAAGAAGGAAAGGCTCCTCTCTTTAGCAGAATGACCAAGAAAGAAACAGGCTAGCAAAACAGCAAACATTTCACAGACTAGTTAACCCACTTGAGCTAAATATCACAGAAGAACCTGTGGCCCTATTTCCACTCCAGTCAGGAAAGGCCAAAAGGTATGCCTAGACATCTACCCCCTGCCATGCTGTGATGAGATTGCTCCAACTCTCCACACCATCTGGAGAGCTGTCATAGAAAGGGAGCTGGAAACCACACAAGAAGCCTGAACTTCTCCCCAAAAGAAGTGGTAGTAAGTGGGGAGTGAGGATTTTCACCACTTGACCAACAATAACGTCACCCCACAATGTCAATGGTGGCCACACAGGAAGCAACAATTAGGCACCAATTTCCCTCTAAGCCAAGGTGGTGTAGGAAACTGACAGTCTTGCCCAGGAGTAACAAGAAATCTCTCCACCCCAGAGTCCACAGAAACTGAAAGAACTTGGACTTTCACTTTCACCTGGCAGAAATAAGGCATAACCCACACACAACTACTGAAGCAGTGTCAGACAACATTTGCTAAAACACAAGATTTAAGCAAGATCCGTTTCCTATTTTACCAAGAGCCTTACACTGAATGAATAAGGACGACAGATGCCAATGTGGCGACACTGGTTTTAAAATTTATAGACAAGGATTTTAAAGTTGTCAATAGAACATGTTTCATCATGTAATTATAAATTTCTGAAACAAATTAAAATATAGAAAGTTTTATTAAAGTAGACAGTTTCAGCAGGAAACTGAAAATATAAAAAAGAAACAAATGAATATTTTAGAATTAAAATCTAACAACAAATAAAATATGAAGCAGAAAGGTTTAACATTAATTTGAGAGGAAAAACACATCAGTGAACTTGAAGATGGAACAGGAGAAACTGCATTATCACACCACCATTCTTTGACACCATACATAAAAATAAACTCATAATGGATTAAAGACCTAAGTGTATGACCAGATACTATAAAAGTCTCTTAGATGAAAACATAGGCAGAATACTCTGATATAAGTCACTGCAATATATTTTTCTATCCATCTCCTAGAATAATGGAAATAGAAAAAAAAAAGGGGGGGACCTAATTATAATTAAAAGCTTTTGCACAGCAAAAGAAACCATAAGCAAAATTAAAAGACAACCCAGAGAATGGGAGAAAACATTTGCAAATAGTGTGAATGACAAGGACTTAATCTCTAAAGTTTACAAATGGTTCATGCAACTCAATTTTAAAACAAAACAAAAATACAACCCAATCAAAAATTGGGCAGAAGACCTAAACAGACATTTCTCCAAAGAAGACCAAATTATAATGACAGTGAGATATCACCTCACTCTGATCAGAATGGCCATCACCAAAAAGTCTTACAAACAATAAATACTGGAGAGGATGTGGGGGAAAAGGAACCCTCCTAAACTGTTGGTGGGAATGTAAACTGGCACAGCCACAATGGAGAATAGTATGGAGGTTCCTTAAAAATTAAAAATGGAACTACCATATGATCTAGGAACCCCACTCCTGGGCATATATCCAGAAAAAATACATGGTTGGAAAGCATACATGCACGCCAATGTTCAAAGCAGTGCTATTTACAATTTACATGCTATTTCCATATCAAAGCAGTGCCGAGACATGGAAGCAATCTAAATGTCCATCAACAGATGAATGGATAAAGATGTGGTACATATATACAATGAAATATTACTCAGTCATTATTGAAAAGAATGAAATAATTCTATTTGCAGCAACATGGATAGACCTGGAGATTACCATACTAATGAAGTCAGTCAGTCAAGAGAAAGACAAAATATCATTTATATGTGGAACCTAAAAATTCATACAAATGAACTTATTTATCAAATTATAAAATGACTCACCAACTAAGACAACAAACATACAGTGACCAAGGAGGAAAGGTGGAAGGGAGGGATAGACTCAAAGTTTGGGATTGGCATGTACACATACGTGTTATATTTAAGATAGATAAGGACCTACTGTATAGTACAGGGAACTCTGCTCAATAATCTGTAATGACCTAAATGGGAAAAGAATTTGAAAAAGAATAGATAAAAGTGTACGTATAACTGAATCACTTTGCTATACACCTGAAACTAACACAATATTGTTAATCAACTATACTCCATTATTAAATAAAATTTTAAAATAAAAAATTAATTTTTAAATGAAAATGTATTTATCAGAAACCAGAGAGGCAAAAGAGAATGGCACAATGCTTTCTAAGTGCTAAAAGAATAAAATTATTACTCAAGTTTCCAAATCCAGTGAAAATATATCCTCAGGAATAAAGAGTAAAGCAAGACATTCTCAGATGAAGGAGAACAGTGAAACTTTTTAACCAGCCAACTTACTCTAGATGAATGGCTAAAGAAAACTCTTCAGACAGAAAGTAAATGACAAAAAGAATCCTGGACCATCTAGAAAAAAAGAGAATATGTTAACAGCAAACTATGGGTTTTTACAATATACTTTTCTTCTCTTGAGTTTTCTATATTTTATTTGATGGTTGAAATAGAATGAATATCTAATGTGGTTCTGAGTATATACAGAAGAGATATTTAAGACATTTTAAATGTGTGAGAGTAAAGCAACAGAGGGAGATAAGATTACTACATTTAACTTGAATTGGTTAAATGAATGCACCAGCAGGCTTTGATAAATTATGTATGTATAATATGTTGGCAAAATAAGGGCCCCCAAGATGATCATGTAATGAAATTTGGAATCCAAATATTTTATGTAACTTAGAAAAGGGGAAATAAAGTTTCACATGGAATTAGACTACTCATAGCTAACCTCAACCTAGATATTATCCAGGGTTATCTGGTGGGTTCAATGTAATCACAAAGGTAGGACCTGTTAGAAATGGAAGAGGGAAAAGGAAGAACAAAGCCACAGTGACGCAGTATGAAAAAGTTCAACACACAGCTGCTCGTTGGAAGATGGAGGAAAATAATCATGAGCCAAGAAATATGAGTGGCATCTAGAATCTGGAAAAATCCATGAAAAAGATTCTTCCCTAAGCCTCCAGAAAGGAATACAGCTATGCTGACACCTTTTCTTTAGCCCAGTGCTACCTGCATCAAAATTTCACCTTCAGAATTCAGATGTTCACTTTTAAAACTCTAAATTTGTATTAGGTTTGTGGTAATTTTAAGGCATCAGTTGAAAATATATGCATGAATCGACAATTAGAATATCTACTTAAAATCTCTGCGAGATACACTCCAAAACTAAAAAAGGATACAAGTAATCTGTAACAAGGCAGGAAAAAAAATGAAATCTGGGATGAACAAACAAAAGACAAAGAATAAATAAAAGATTTAGCTTTAACATATCAATAATTGCATTAAATACAAATAGTTTAAATATGTCACATAAAAGAGCTTAACAGAGTGCATAAAATATCATGACCTAACTAATGTTGTCTACAAGGAACTCAATTCAAATATGATATAAGCAGATTGAAGGTAAACAGATGGAAAGACATACCATACAAACATTAATCAAGAGAAAGCAATAGTAACTATGTTTATATCAAATAAAATAGACTTCAGAGCAAAGAAAAGAGAGGCAGAAGGATACAGTATGGTATCAAGGTCAATCCACCAAGATGCTGTAGCAATGCAAAATAACTATGCACTAAACACAGAGCTGCAAACCATGTGAAGTAAAAACTTACATAACTGAAAGGAAAAGTAGACAAGTCTACAATTATTGTTAGAGACTCAAAACCTCTATCCTACAGTGATTAAAGTAATCTAAGAATATGTTAATACAAAGATATACCATGTTCATGGATTGAAAGTGTTTTCCTTTTTTAATCGAAGTATAGTTGACATACAACACTGTATACTTTCAGCTGTACAACATAGTGATTTGAGACATTTATGAATTGATCACCATCATTAAGTCTCGTAACCTCTGTCACCATACAAAGTTGTAATATCACTGACTATATTCTCTATGCTGTACATTACATTTGCATCACTTATTTCATACTTGGAAGCTTATACCTCTTAATTCCTTTTACTTGTTTTGCCCAGCCACCTACCTCTCTCCCTCTGGGGGCCATCGGTTTGTTCTCTGTGTCTATGAATCCATTGGTTTTGTTTTTTACATTCCACATATAAATGAAATACAGTATTTGCCTTTCTCTGACATTTCATTTGTATAATAATCTTTCAGATTGACCTATCCTGTTGTAAATGGCAAGACTAGATGCTTGTTTGTGGCTGAGTAATATCCTATCAGTCACATACATACACACACACAGAATACATATATTGTTTATATATAATATGGGGCTTCCCATGTGGCTCAGTGGTAAAGTATCTGCCTGTCAATGCAGGAGACTCAGAAAACATGGGTTTGATCTCTGGGTCAGGAAGATCCCCTGGAGTATTCTTGCCTGGAAAATTCCATGAAGAAAGAAGTCTTGCAGGCTGCAGTCCCATGGGGTCACAAAGAATCACACACAACTGAGTACGCATGCATACATGTAATACATAACAAAAGTCACAGGGGACCTTGAAAGATTAAAAAAAAAAAAGACCTATATATGCTGTTTATAAAAGACTCACTTCAGATTGAAAGACAGTGACAGAGGAATGGATAAAGATGTGATACATACATATATATATATATATAATATTATGCCTTAATTGGAGCATTTAATCCCATTAGATTAATTACTGATATTTAAGTACTTATTGTCAGTTTGTTCATTGTTTTTCAATTGTTTTTATAATTGTTTTTCTTCACTTTTCCTTTGTGATTTGATGTTTTTCTTTAATGTTACATTTGTGTTCCTTTCTATTTTTTGTGTACCTGTTATAGGTATTTGGTTTGTAGTTACCATTAAGGGTCATATATAAGAACCTATGTATATACCAGTCTATTTCAATTTGATAGGGGAATTCCCTAGTGGTCCAGTGATTAGGACACCATGCTTTCACTGTAGAGGGCATAGGTTCAATCTCTTGTTGGGGAACTAAGATCTTACAAGATGTAAAGCATGGCCAAAAACAAACAAAATAAAATTTTAAAAAATTCCACCTAAAGAAAAAGTTGATGATACCTTAATTTTGAGTATATTCTAAAAGCACTACTTTTTACCCTCACATTTTATGTTTTTGATATTTTATATCTTAGTAGTTTGTATATTTAAGGTAAAATTTTACTACTTTTGTCTTTAAACCTTCATATTTGATTTATATGTGCCTTTCCAAAGTCTGCTTTGATCATTGAGATTTTTCTTAATTTTGGTTCTAGTTATGTCTTTGCCTTTTCCATTTGAAGAAATTCTTTTTACATTTTTTGTAAGGCCAGTTTAGCTTTTCCTTATCTATGAAATGATTTCTCCTTCTCTCTGAACAATAACCTTGCCAGGTAGAGTATTTACAGTTTTCTTTTTTTGTTTTTTTCCTTTTACTACTTTGAATATATTGTCATTCCCTTCTGGTCTGCAAGGTTTCTTCTGAAAAATCAGCTAATGGCTTATGAGGGGTCTTTTGTATGTAACTAGTTTTTCTCTTGCAACTAAACAGTCTCTAACTTTTGACATTTAATTATAGGGTGTATTAATGTGGGTCTTTGGATTCATCTTGCTTGAGACTCTCGTCTTCTAGAACTTGTATGTGTGTTCTATTCCAGGTTAAGAAGGTTTTGGGGCTTCCCTTGTAGCTCAGTCCTTAAAGAATCTGCCTGCAATGCAGGAGACCTGGATTCAATTCCTGGGTCAAGAAGATCCCCTGGAGAAGGAAATGGCAACCCACTCCAGTATTCTTGGCTGAAGAATCCCTATGGACAGAGGAGCCTGGCAGTCTACAGTGCAAGGGGTCGCAAGAGTCGAACAGGACTTAGCGACTAAACCACCAACCACCATGAAGGAGGTTTCCAGCCATTATTTCTTCAAGCAGGTTTTTTCTCCTCCTGGGATGCATACAATGCAAATATTAGTATTCTTGTTGCCCCAGAGCTCCCCTAAATTTTCTCTTTTTCCTCCTTGCTGTTCCAATTGTGTCATTTCTACAACTCTGTATTCCAAATTGCTGTTCATTCTTTTGCATCCTCTTGTCTGCTGTCGATTCCCTGTGGTGTACTTTTCATTTCCGTTATTGTATTCTTCAGTTCTAACTTATTCTTTGTATTTTGTTTGTTCCAAGTTATTACTTAGTTCATCCATTCTTCTCCAAGTTTGGTGAACTCCAAGTTTGATGAACAAGTTTGATGACTAACACTTTGAACACTTTCTTCTTGGTATATTGCTTCTCTTTCATTTAGTTCTTTTTCTGTGGTTTTGTCCTGTTCTTTGGTTTGAAATATATTCCTACTCATTTTACATAATTCTGTGTGTGCTTCTATGTATTAAGTTTATAAGCTATGTCTCCAGATCTTGAAAGAGTAGCTTTATGTAGAACATGTCCCATGGAGCCTAGTGGCACAATTCCCCCAGGTCACCAGAGCCATGTGCTCCAGGAGTATCCCCTGTATTGGCTATAAGTGCCCTCTAGTTGTGGTTGAGCCATAATTTTTATGAATGTGCTGATGGATGGGACTGGATAGTCGTCTTAAAGGCTTGGCAGCAACTGCTGTGGACACCCTTGTGGGTGGGCCTGTCACTCCACGCAGCTGTCCCAAGAGGCCTGGCAGTGAATCCTGCAAGCATACCGATGTGTGTCCCCCAGCATTACTGGATGCAAAGCCTGGTCACAACTCCTGAAGGCATGCTGGGATATGCAGCAGGTGTCCCAGAACAGGAACCACTTTAGAAGTTTACCAGGACTGCCCAAAGTGGCCCACCAGGTAGAATAAGGCAAAAGCCTTGTGGAGAGGCCAGCTGCAGGGAGGTGGAGCAGCAGTTGGTCCTCAAGGGAACGCTGCGGCAGGGCTCACAGCACTAGCTAGCTAAATGGAGAGTGACAGAAATGGCACCTTGCAGTGTCAGGCCAACTAGCTGAAAGAGTAGAGAAAAGAATGGTGCCCACCAGTATTTCTTTTCCTATAGAAAGTTCTACCACATTTCTGCCCCTTTGGCAGATACCTTAAAGTTAGTCAACACTGTTCCTGTCGCATGCTCAGTTCCATCTGATTTTTTGTGATTCTGTGGACTGTAGCCCTCCATGAGATTCTCCAGGCAAGAATACTGGAGTGGGTTGCCATCTCCTCCTTTAGGGGATCTTCCCAACCCAGGTATCGAACCTGCATCTCCTGTGTCTACTGCATTGGCAGGCGGGTTCTCTACCACTGAGCCACCTGGGAAGCCCCCTTCTCAATTATCTAGCTTCTTTTTAAGCTGCTCCTTTTGTGCTGGGGCTCGGAGTGAGCAAGTCTGTGTGCAAGCCCTTCAACAGCAGAGTCTCCCAGCTCTCTAGCTTTCCTGGAAAATCTAACTGATTTTTTAAAACCAGACATCATGGGAGCTCATCTTTCCAGTGCAGGTCCCCAGGCTGGGAGGCCTGATGAGGACTTCTATCCCTTGCATCCTGTGGAAGGACCGCTGTGGTTGTGATATCTCCTCCTGTTTGTGGGTTGTTCCATCAGGGTGCAGTTTCTGACTAGACTGCATCCCTACCCTTCCTATCTGTCACAATGTGGCCTTCATATCCTTAGTGGTAGAAAATTTGTTCTATTGATCTTCAGGTCATTCTTAGGGGTAGTTATTCTATATGCAGTTGTAGTTTTGATGTCCATGAGCTCATCTAGAAGATGAGCTCAGGATCTTCCTATTTTGCCACTTTGATTTCTGTCCCCTAAATTGGAAGTTTTAAGACAACAAGATGTCAGGTCTTTACACATATATATACAATTTTATAAAGTTTTATATTTTTTTGATAAGAACTGAATATATATTTCAATGCATATTTAATTCAATCCTTAAAATTCCATAAAGTTTTTGTAGGTACACAGAAAATTTCTCTAAAAATTATATGGAAAGCAAAGAACTAGAATAGCTAAACCAAAGTAGACCAGGAAGAAAATTCTACTACTCAAATTCAAGACTTATTTTATAGTTATAATAACCAAGACTATGTGTTATCAGTGAATAGAATGAAACATATATCAATGCAACAGAACACAAAAATCAGAAATATACCTACACAACTGATTTTTTGCAAAGACGCAAAAGAAATTTAGTGGAGGATAGACTTTTCAACAACTGGTGCTTAAACAATTTTGCATTCATAAGCAAAACCACTACCTCAGCCTTAACCTCACATCTTAGGAAAACATTATCTCAAGAAAAATCACACATTTAAGTTGTGGGGGTGTGTGTAATTCTCAGTTGTGTCCAACTCTGAAATTACAAAAATCTTAGTTAACTTAGGAAAAAATATTAAAAAGCATAGGACTCTGTGAATAGCTCTTAATCATGATACCAAAAGTATGATACAAAAAATAATAACTTTCCTCTATTCAAAATTTACAACTTTGTTATTGGAAAGACCCTGTTAAAAGCATGAAAAAACAAGCTATGAACTGGAAGAACATATATGCAAACTACATATTTAAGAAATGATCAGTACCTGAAATAACATCAAGAACTTTCCAAATCCAATGGTGAAAAAACTCCAAAACAAAGACAAAACATCCTTATAAAAGCCACACATAAGAATTAGAAAATGGAAAAAAAGATATAAAGAGACATTTCACTCAAGAGAACCCATGACAAAAAACAAATACGTGAAAAGATGGTTTCACTAGCTACTCAGGAAACGCACATTAAAGACATGACAAAATGCCTCTGCACTCCCATCAGAATAGCCCAAATAAAAACCATGGACAATACCAAATGCTAGAAAGGATGCAGTGAAACTCATCTCTCGTACATTGTCAGTGGGAATCCAAATGATATGGTAACTCTGGAAAACAGTTAGACAGTTTCTTATAAAACTAAATATACAGTTATAACCTGCAATTGCACCCCTGGGCATTTATCCTAGCAAAATGAAACATGTCCACATAAAAACTTACAAATGGTTGTTCCTAATAGCTTTATATTAATAGCCCAAATCTGGAAAGAACCAAAATGTCCCTCAAGAGCTGACTAGTTAAACTGATAAATCTATATCATACAGTATTACTCTGGGAATAAAAACAAACTGTTGATACACAACAGCTTAAATAGATCAAGCCCATTATGCTCGGGGGGGCGGGGGGACACTATTATCCAAACATAATTTAAGAATTAAGATTTTATTTATATAATATTCTTGAAATGACAAAATTATATGGATGGAAAACAGATTAGTTGTTGCCAGGGGTTGTAAATAGTTGAGGAGGGGAGGGATGGATAAGAATATCTGTAAACCAACTATGAAGGGAAAGCATGAGAGATAAATCTTGGTGATGGCATAGCTCCATATCTTGATTACAGTTGTGGCTATATGAGCTACAAAATGTGATAAAGTGACATATATCTATATGTAGATGTGTGTGTATATATATATAGAGAGAGAGACAGACAGTACCAATGCTAAAATTCTGGTTTTGATGATATACTCTAAGATAACCACTGGAGGAAAATGAAGGAAGGATACATGTGACCTCTACATTATCTTTTCAATATGTCCTACAAATCTATTTTTTAAGCAATTTTTAAACATAAATGTCAAAAGAAAACTAAAAGAGGTATATTTCATCAAAATCTAAAAGTTCTGTTCTTTGAAATACTCAATAAAAGTGAAAGAAAAAGCTACGACTGAGGAAAAATATGAATTTGTGTCTAAAACACTAAGAAAACCCAGTTTAAAACTGGACAAAATAGCTGACAGATACTTCACAAAAGAAAATATATGAATGACCAAAAAGCACACAAAAAGATGATCATTAATCACTGGAGAAATCAAATTTAAAACCATAATGAGATCCTATGACACATCCTGTAGAATGACTAAAAATCAAAAAGAATGACGAGTGTTGACAAATTTGTGAAGCAACTTAAACTTGCTTATACTGCAGGTGACGATGTAAAATGCTACAAATCACTTTGGAAAACAGGTTACTTCCAAAATATTCAAATATACCATATGACCCAGGCATTTTGCTACTTGAAAAAAAAAAATGAAAACATATGTCCACACAAAGACTTAAACATAAAAATTCACAGAAGCCTTATTAATAGCTAAGCACAAGAAACAACACAAATGTCAATCAACAGAACAATTAATCAAATTTTGCTATATCCATAAAACAATCAGTACATTGTTGTTACATACAAGCACATAGATGGATCTCAATAATACAGTGCTAAGTGAAAGTAACCAGTACAAAAATATGTATACTGTATTATTTCATTCCTCTCTAGTTCAAGAGGAAATGAGATGAATTTATAGCAATTAGGATCAGATATGGAGAAGGCAATGGCACCCCACTCCAGTACTCTTGCCTGGAAAATCCCATGGACAGAGAAGCCTGGTAGGCTGCAGTCCATGAGGTCGCTAAGAGTCTAAGAGTCGGACATGACCTCACTTTCACTTTCACTTTCATGCACTGGAGAAGGAAATGGCAACCCACTCCAGTGTTCTTGTCCGGAGAATCCCAGGGACAGAGGAGCGTGGTAGGAGGCCGTCTATGGGGTCACACAGAGTTGGACACGACTGAAGTGACTTTAGTAGCAGCAGGATCAGATAGGCAGTTGCCTAGTATAGCAGGCTGGAGGAACTGACTCCAAAGGGCATGAGAGAACTTTCTAGGTTGCTGGAAATTTTCTCTATCTTGATTGTGAAGTGAGTTACATGATGTAAACAGTCAAAACACATCAAATTACACACTTAAAATGGATATGTTTTATGTTTCCCAGGAGGCCATGTGCTATGACATGAGATTTTATTTCTGAGAAGTCAGGAACAGGACAGCTGGAATATATAAGACCTCCCAAAGCAGAGCTCGTATTCAGTAATACTAATTTGTCATTTTATGTTAAGTATGCGTTAACAGGAAGTATACATTTTCTATTTGCAGTTGTGACAAATTTTCTTTTTAAAATAAATGAAAATATATCTTAAAAATGGTTGTGTTTTACAGAGAAATCTTATAACTCAACTTAGTTGATGTAAAAAACCCATCAGTATAACTGACCACATTAAAGTATTGAAGGAAAAAAGAAAAATCTCACTACATACATTAAACTAATAAAATTAAAGATTCATCAATTACCAAAAACAAAGAAACAAAAGAAAGTAAAACCATATTAAACTAACTCTTCAGCAATTTCCTTACCTTGATAAAAGATATTTACTAAAACACAACACACTATACATAAGTACTGAAACTTGAAGTCAGGAGTCAGATACATACTCCTGCTACAATTTCTACAATTTAGCACAGTATTCCAATGACCACACTTAAGCTAGAAAGGCAAAAAGTCTGTTTGAAAACACTACTACTAACTGCATGAAAGTCCAAAAGAACCTAGAGACAAACTATTAAAACTAGCAAGAGTGTCCATTCTAGTCACTCTATATAAAAATTAACATAAAAAATGAAATGCTATGCTTACATTTTAATGAGAACCAACTAACCATACAGAAGGCTGAGTACTGAAGAACTGATGCTTTTGAACTGTGGTGTTGGGAAAGACTCTTGAAAGTCCCTTGGACTCTGAAGAGGTCCAACCAGTCCATCCTGAAGGGAATCAATCCTGAATATTTATTAGAAGGACTAATGCTGAAGCTCTAATACTTTGGCCACATGATGCGAAAAGCCGACTCATTGGAAAAAGATCCAGATGCAGGGAAAGATTGAAGGCAGAAGGAGTACAGGACAACAGAGGATGAGACGGTTGGACGGCATCACTGACTCAATGCACATGAGTTTGAGAAAGCCCTGGGAGATGATGAAGGACAGGGAAGCCTGGCCTGCTACAGTCCATGGGGTTGCAAAGAGTCGGACATGATGGAGCGACTAAACAACAGCAAGGGAAAATATACCAAAATTTTTTATTCACAGTAGTGTCAGGATAATACAATGTCCACAGGAAGTATCTAACAAAACAAGTTCAAGATAACTACAAAGGAAATTAGAAAATCATTTTTGAAAGAGATAAAAGACACGGAGAAATAGAAAACTATATAATTTTATGGGTAAGAAAACTCAGTATCTAAAGATATAATCTCCTAAAATTAACATGTAAAGAATGTGCAATGGAATCAATACCACAATAAGATACTTTCACAGACTTCTATAAAACACATCTCAAATTTATGATTAAAATAAAGTCTAAGAGTAGCCAACAGTGTGAAAAAGTAGACAATACTACTGCCCTACCAAATATCAAGGGTAATTTTAAAGCTATGAAAATTGGTATAGTGTAATACTGTCACAAAACAGATTTATAAAACAGAGTCCCCAAATATACGAACACACACATATACATGGGTACTTACATATAGGGAAACAGCAGTACAAAACCATGAGGAATTAATAAAGTTGGCATAATAAAGTTGGTTTTCCCCAAAGAGGAATTATACTCCTAGACTTCAGACTATACTACGAAGCTACAATAAGCAAAATAGCATGATACTGGTACAAAAACAGATACACAGATCAATGGAATAAGATACAGAGTTGAGAAATAAACCCATGAACTTATGGTCAACTAATCTATTTCAAAGGAGGTGATGAAAAGATAGTCTCAATAAGTGGTGCTGGGAAAACTGGACAGCTACATTTAAAAGAATAAAATTAGAATATTCTCTAATAGCATACAGAAAAATAAACTCAAAATGTAGTGAAGAACTAAATACTAAACTGGATGCTATAAAGCTCCTAGAGGAAAACAGACCGAACACTCTTTGACACAAATAACAGCAATATGTTTTAGGATTCACCTTTTAGAGAAATAAAAGCAAAACATAAATGGGACCTAATTAAACTTGGTCTCCTTTGCAGTATAAAAGCTTTCCATCAACAAAATGAAAATATTTTAGAGCAACTGTCCTCCAATAATTGTATTTTGTTCTATACTTCTCAATATTATACAACTATAATCTTTGATAACTATTAGTTACTCAAGAAGTTATGTTCTATAAATATTGTTTAATTGCCATCACCAATGGAATGACACTCAGATATGTTCTTTCTATAAAACTATGTAATAAAAAGAAACAAAAAAGAAAATATTTACAACTAATATGATCAATACAGGATTAATATCCAATATATATAAAAAGTTCATACAACTTAACACCAAAAAATAAGCAACCTGATTAACAAATGGACAGAAGAACTGAATAGATATTTCTCCAAAGAAGACATTTCTCTAGAAAAGACACACAGCCAACAGGCATATGGGAAGATGCTCAATATTGCCTATCATCAGGATAATGCAAATTTAAATCAGAATAGATTCATACTGGTCAGAATCGCTATCATCAAAAAGTCTATAAATAACAAATGTCGAAGAGGATGTGGAGAAAGGGAAACCCTCTATCCTATCGGTAGGAATGTAAATTGGTACAACCACTAAGGAAAACAGTATGGAAGTTTCATAAGAAACTAAAAATAGAACTACCATATGATCCTGCAATTCTACTCTTGAGTATATATCTGGAAAAAAATTAAAAATACTAATTCAAAGAGGTACATGTATGCCAAAGTTTATGACAGCACTATTTACAATACCTAAGATATAGAAGCAACCCAAGTGACCATCTACAGATGACTAGATTAATAAAATGTGATACATATACACACGATGGACTATTACTCAGGCATACAGAAAAAATACTGCTATTTGAAGCAACATAGATGGACCTAAAGAGTATTATGCTTTGTGAAATATATCAGAGAAAGACAAATACTGTATGATATCAGTTACATATGGAATCTAAAAAATGAAACAACATGAATATACATAGCAAAATAAAAACAAACTAATGATGCAGAAAGAAAAAACCACTAGTGGTTACCAGTGGGGAAAGGGAAGCAAGTGGCAGACAAAGGTGTGAGATTAAGAGATACAAATTACTAAGTATAAATCAGATAAGCAACAAGGATATATTGTTTAGCACAGGAAATTATAGTCATTATTTTGTAATAATCTTTACTGAAGTATATAAAAATGCTGAATCACTATGCTGTATACTGGAAACTAATAATATTTTAAGTCCACTATAGTTCAATTAAAGAAAATTAGATTCACTTTTCAAAACATGTATGAACACATTTAAACTTAAATGTGAATAAAATCTTTTATAATATAGAATATGTTTCATGTAGATTCCTATAAGAAAGATTTTAGATAAGACACAGGAAGCAGAAGTCATAAAGGAAAGGAATGCTAAATGTATCACCTGAAAAGTAAGAGATAGTAACAAAAATATCACAAAAGATCTGGAGAAGATATCTGCAATACACAAAACATCTTGGCATCCTTAATAAAAGAACTTGAACAACCCAGTAGAAAAATAGAAAACTCATTCCAAAATACAATTCATTAAGAGGAAATCTAAATTAACACTAAACATAGGAAAAGATGCTCAAAGTCATCAGCTATGAAGACAGTTTAAATTAATATGGCAGGGCTGTATTATTTCCCAACCACTGAAATGGAAAAAAAAAAATTTAGCATCTAAGACTGCTTTGTTATTATGGATGGACACTTTCATGAGGTGCTGTTGGTAGTAAAATTTTATATTATCACTTTGGAGAACAAAATATCAGTAATGGTAACATTTGCTTACCCTTTTGCTTAACAATTCTGATTCTAGGTATGTGAAGTGAAGAAATTCTTGCACATATGCACCAGATTACATGTAGAAAGACTATTATTACAAAATTATTTGTAATAGCAAAAAAGATACATTATAAATACTAAGTAATATGAAATGAATACTTTTGTATATATTCATATGACAAAATACATTAAAATAAATGACTTAGACCAGTAGTCATCAATATGAATAGGTTATGAGCTAAAAAAACAAGCTGCAGAATTATCTAGTATGGCATCATTCATATTAAAATGTTCAGATAACAAAGCTCTACTTCTGTAGTATCTGTGGATAGTAAAAATATGACAACATAGCCTAAATGGACACATATGAAAGTTTTTATAGTGACTGTCCATAGAGAAGGAAGGGAATGAGACTGGAAAGCCAAATAATCTTTAAGGAAAAGCAATTTCTCCCCTCATGTCTCACTATTTACCACCAAACAGAACTCTCCTCTCTGCTTCCCATGGCTGGCTCCCACATAACTTCCATTATTTTTTGGCTTCCTATCTACTGAAATCATACCGTCTTTTGATGACAGGAACCTCTGCCATCAATTACTGGTATAGCAAAGTACAGAGAAAATAACATGGAAACAATAATTACTTTTAAAAATCCTATCATCTCAGAACCAGGGAGAGGACTTTTAGAGCTCATACTGCCTGCTGATTTTCCAATTGTGTAACCAGAAGCCTTTGGGTTCCCAAGAGACTTTAAGCAGTGAGAAAGGGGCTTGGTATCTGGCACACCCACCACACCTGATTAAACTACAGCATTTCTGATATTATCTACTTTGTAACCAGAGTTCCAAGTAAAACTCTGTCCACAAAAACAGTTCTTTTCAAAAGGAGGATGAAAATCACTGGGTTTAGACATTATATTTTACAAGGAAATAAAAAGTGAAGTTAAAGTCATTTTCTAGCAAGGTCACATAGTTCTATGTTTAACTGATTTTATGCCTACAAAATTCTCAGCAAAATGATAAGTTGTTAAGGAAGATCTGTGAGAGCCTTTAGTTTCTACATCCATCTCAGCATACCATACAGACAGAAGGATATTCCGCCAAGTATCAAATCAGAAGTACAAATATATTTAATTTGCCAACACAGGAATTCTGGTAGGGAAAAGAAAAGGTAGAACGTTGTCTCTCAAATTCTGGGGCATGCATCGCACTCTGCTCCAACAGTTGGAAGGTAAAGAGGCATCACCAACTGGAATGGGCATGAACTTTTGGATTCCCTACACCACATGGACTATACAATCCATGGAATTCTCCAGGCCAGAATACTGGAGTGAGTAGCCATTCCCTCCTCCAGGGGAATCGTCCCAACCCAGGGATCAAACCCAGGGTTCCCACATTGCAGGAGGATTCTTTACCAGCTGAGCCACCAGGAAAGCCCACATCTAGCAACCTAGCCAAAACTCTGTAAATAGGCATTATGCATTAAAGATAGTGCACTGGTGTGCAAGTTTTCAGAAAGCAACTGATTACTTTTGTCTGAAGTTTCAGGTCTTAAGCCAACTTTCCATTTCTGCCTGTCAGCCTGGTAATCTCTAATGGAAGTCACTCATGAGGCTAATCAGTTATAGGAAATCACGACAAGGGGGGATAATTATATTAGGCACTAAAGCTCATGAGGAAGAAAATTCACAAAAATACAACTTTGATCTTTACTCCAGGCTTTGCTTAATGGTGTGGAAAACTAATAATCATTAATTTTCACAAAAATATGTCATATGGCTAGAGCTATAATGTTCAAATAACATTCAATTATAGCTTTCCTAATGAATGGAAGCCTCTTTTGATCACCTTGAAACCAACTACCACACAAAATACATTTTTAATTCCTTGTAGTATCTCCACCCTAAATCTTCAAAACACAGAAAGCAATCTCACCTCCCAGGCTAAAGACACAGAACTTGATTTTGCATTCAGACCTCATTCAACATAACCAAATAAGGACAACATTTTTCTGTATTGTCCCTAGTATAAAATCTTTGAAAATAGCCGGTTGTCTTTTGTAATGTTTTCCAGGTTAGGAATTGTTTGTTAATATTTCTACTTTAAAAAGAAGGCACTGCAACCATACTTGAAGATGTTTAGAGTATCCTTTTTCCCCCTGCTAATGCCCAAGGAAATGGTGTAGCCACCAAAGTGACTTGATGAGGAATGAACTGTCACCATTTGTCTTGACTGATTCTGCAGGGGGAAGGGGAATAATCAAGAGTAATATCACAACCCCCACTTGTGCAACTCAGAAAGCACACTGTTCCATACTGATTCCACATCTTACCAAGAAGTGCATACACCTAGAGCTTATGAGGTGTGAACTAGTCTAAAGATTATTAAGTACAAATTTATTTGTTTTGGCCAGAAAATATAGTTCGTTTAAAGGGAAGCTGCTATTTCTAGCTTTTGCTTTTGTAAACCATTAGTTGGAGGCTGAGATGCACAGGTAAGAAATGTTTTTAATCTTAAGTAGGAAACACCTGTTAATGCAAACAGGGGATGCACAAGATAAAGGCGAGTAGGGTATCCCCATGTGGAGGTGGAAAGTACTATCATACCACTCTCGATAAAGGACCTGAAAGTTTGCACCCATGTTCCAGGTTCTGGATCTATCTACATCTATCAGAATTCCTCACAGCTGAATGGACCAGCTACATAGGATGCTTTCTCCTTTGAGTTGCTGAGTGCCTCTGTATTGTTTGAACCTGCGGTACCCCCCATAGTAGACTCCTCCTCTTGTTATTGCTAAATCAATCAATGGAAAGAAATTCAGCTAACTGAATAAATTTACCTCTTTTTAATCTGAAGTTTCTATTTTTCAGACAAAAGAGTAGAAATGGAAAGAAAACACCAAGTTACAGCTTAAAAAAAGGACAAGCTTGTTCCTTTGACCGCTGATTCTCCAGCTTTGGAGGTGAATCTGTATGCTATGGGGAAACAATGCAAAGAGAACGTGGTATAAACTGAGACTTTGGGAAAAAACCAATTATAGTCCTATGACTGCTATAGCAGATAATTTTTTCTTGACCTATCTTGTTTGAGATTTTAAATAAAAGGATTACTTAGTAAAATGCTTTTCTGTTGAAATACCAAAACTACTGTCAAATTACTAACTCCAAAAATTTGCTATAGGACCAAAATGAAAAGTCATTCTTACACAGCAGGTAAAAAACTAGATAATTGCCTGACTTCAGGATCTACTACAAAGCCACAGTCATCAAGACAGTATGGTACTGGCACAAAGACAGAAATATAGATCAATGGAACAAAATAGAAAGCCCAGAGATAAATCCACACACCTATGGACACCTTATCTTTGACAAAGGATGCAAGAATATACAATAGGTTAAAGACAATCTCTTTAACAAGTGGTGCTGGGAAAACTGGTCAACCACTTGTAAAAGAATGAAACTAGAACACTTTCTAACACCATACACAAAAATAAACTCAAAATGGATTAAAGATCTAAATGTAAGACCAGAAACTATAAACTCCTAGAGGAGAACATAGGCAAAACACTCTTCAACATACATCACAGTAGGATCCTCTATGACCCACCTCCCAGAAAACTGGAAATAAAAGCAAAAATAAACAAATGGGACCTAATTAAACTTAAAAGCTTCTGCACAACAAAGGAAACTATAAGCAAGGTGAAAAGACAGCCTTCAGAATGAGAGAAAATCATGGCAAATGAAGGAACTGACTAACAACTAATCTCAAAAATATACAAGCAACTCCTACAGCTCAATTCCAGAAAAATAAACAACCCAGTCAAAAAATGGGCCAAAGAACTAAATAGACATTTCTCCAAAGAAGACATAACAGAGGGCTAACAAACACATGAAAAGATGCTCAACATCACTCATTATCAGAGAAATGCAAATGAAAACCACAATGAGGTACCCTTTCACGCCAGTCAGAATGGCTGCGATCCAAAAGTCTACAAGCAATAAATGCTGGAGAGGGTGTGGAGAAAAGGGAACTCTCTTACACTGCTGGTGGGAATGCAAACTAGTACAGCCACTATGGAGAACAGTGTGGAGATTCCTTAAAAAACTGGAAATAGAACTGCCATATGACCCAGCAATCCCACTGCTGGGCATACACACCAAGGAAACCAGAATTGAAAGATACACATGTACCCCAATGTTCATTGCAGCACTGTTTATAATAGCCAGGACATGGAAGCAACCTAGATGTCCATCAGCAGACGAATGGATAAGAAAGCTGTGGTACATATACACAATGAAGTATTACTCAGTCATTAAAAAGAATACATTTGAATCAGTTCTAAGGAGGTGGATGAAACTGGAGCCGATTATACAGAGTGAAGTAAGCCAGAAAGAAAAACACCAATACAGTATACTAATGCATATATATGGAATTTAGAAAGATGGTAACGATAACCCTGTATGCAAGACAGCAAAAGAGACACAGATGTATAGAACAGTCTTTTGGACTCTGTGGGAGAGGGCAAGGGTGGGATGATTTGGGAGAATGGCATTGAAACATGTATAATATCATATATGAAACGAATTGTCAGTCCAGGTTCGATGCATGATACTGGATGCTTGCGGCTGGTGCACTGAGACGACCCAGAGAGATAGTACGGGGAGGGAGAAGGAAGGGGGGTTCAGGATGGGGAACACGTGTATACCTGTGGCGGATTCATATTGATGTATGGCAAAACCAATACAATATTGTAAAGTAATTAACCTCCAATTAACATAAATAAATTTATATTTTTTAAAAAAAAAACTAGATAATCCTTGTATTTGACTCTTCAAAAATTTCCTCTGACATCTGGTTTTTTCCTGTTTTACAATGTGTGGCATCAAAGTTCCAGAATCCACCTTTCCCTCATCTCCACTCATATCAATTGTTAGTAACTTCTAGCATAATATATTAGCATTTCTATCCTCTCAAGACTCAACTCAACCCTTCTAATGTGAAGTTTCACTTCCCCAGATGCTTTTTCCCTTTTTAATGTAATCATAGACTGAAAATAAGGAGACCTGAAGAGATGAACTAATCTGTTCTCATGTTTCCTTAAAAGAGAAAAAACCATGGCAGAGTAATGGGAATAATGCTCTTTAATATAAAAGCCTGAGAGAAGACTCTACTTCCCTCAAGTATTATAGATCACATTAATTCCCTTTCAACAGATATAGCTGCGTTCTCATTTGGTAAGAAAGCAGCAGTACCTCTGGAAAGCCAGTGCTGCTCCTGTTCTCAGCTGGGTTCCAGGGTTGAATTAATATCATAAATTTTAAAGACTGCAGGAGAGATAGTGGAAGAAGGCAGATTCTGTGCTCCTTCAAAAAATGGGAACCAGGTGGTCCCCTTTATAGGGGACTCCACATTCCACCTCCACGCCTGGCACATACTTGTGTCTATCAAGCAGTACATTACAGTACTACCAGTGCATGAGAAACTATAGTAAACTGGCTTGAAAATGTTCATATTGATGTGATTATCATTTAAGATACAAATATAAATCCTTTTTTTGATTACAGCCTTTTTTCCCCCTGTGCCTAGGGTAGCCTTTATTTTCAGCCTTGTTCTATTCAACTATTAGTGTATTAAACATTAAAAATCCAGGCAATGGCTCATGTCTATAACTGCAATAAGGGTTAAGAATTGAAGTAAAGAAAACTGTCTAAAGTATTAGTCACAATTTTTTTCACATCAATGAAAATAGGTGTTGTAACTCATGTGCTAATTTTCAGACATCCTTCTACACAAGAATCTATTTGATGTCAGTGTGGTCAGATGCTGCTGCTGCATAGGAGCCTGCGTAACAAGATTTGGAGAATTTGCATTTCCAGGAGTGTAGCTTCACTCTAAGAGTAGTTTTCATTATACACAATTGTGTTGTGTGTGTGCTCAGTAGTGTCCGATTCTTTGCTACCACATGATCTGTAGCCTGCCAGGCTCCTCTCTGTCCATGGGGTTTTCTAGGCAAGAATACTGGAGCGGGTTACCATTTCCTTCTCCAAAGTACACAGAGTAGAGGAACATAAATAAGAGAGAGAGTTCCCTGGAAATCAGTATGCTGCTGTGTGGCACTTAGTCTGAAAGCTCAAAAAAAACAAGGCAGGTGCTTTTTCCATCTTGCCTGCCTACCAACTGCCAGTGCACCCTCAGTCAACTTTGACTATTGTCCAACTGGCTTTAGTATTTTTTTACTATAGTTGATTTAGAATAGTTTGTTAGTGTCAGGTGTACAGCTTCAGATTCTTTTCCATTACAGGTTATTACAAGGTATTGAATCTAGTTCCTGTGTTTCACAGTAAATCCTTGTTTAACTATTTTATACATAGTTATCTGTTAATCTCATAGTCATAATTTATCTCTCCCTACCCCTTTTCCCTTTTAATGACCATAAGTTTGTTTTCTACGTCTGTGAACCTGCTTATGCTTTGCAAATAAGTTGATTTGTATTATATTTTATATTCCACATATAAAAGATATCATAGGATATTTGTCTTCTGTCTGACTTACTTCACTTACTATGATAATTTCTAGGTATATCCATGTTACTACTTTTGATATTTTGGCCAATTTAAGCCTTAGTCTTATGGTAGATTATCTATTGAATGTCTTTTTGGAAGATGAATGGAAGAAAAGAAGCCTGCACAAAGAAATTCAGTGGGTAAGATGAGATAGAAATATCACATGGAATATAAAATCAGGGACCGACTCGATTTGAAGAAAGGAGGATAACTTTTCAGCTGAAACTAAAAAGAAAAATAAGAGAACAAGACTGTATGCGAAATGATTATATGCTACTTTTATTCCGATCTAGTCCATCACACCGAAAAGGCAATGGCAAACCACTCCAGTACTCTCGCCTAGAAAATCCCATGGATGAAGGAGCCTGGCAGGCTGCAGTCCATGGGGTCACTGAGTCGGGCACAACTGAGCGACTTCACTTTCACACGTTGGAGAAGGAAATGGAAACCCGAACTTGGTGGGCTGCCGTCTATGGGGTCGCACAGAGTCGGACACGACCGAAGCGACTTAGCAGCAGCAGTCTATCACAAGTTATTCTGTGCAAACTCTCAAATCAGAATCACTTTTTAACAGCACACCTGAATATCCTCACTTGATATTTTTAAGGTTTAGAGGAATTTAGGTGGTCACTGGGGTATTTCAAGTTCTTGTCTCAATATTTATTCTCTTCAACTTGGAATTAGGATCAGTAATGGTTCACTTTTGTAAGAAAGGAAATTATCCAAGCTGACAAGCCCAAATTTTGGCCTTCAAATTCTGCTCTATATATCATTTTCTATTTCTAAAAGCATGAGTCTCAAAGGTCTTATAATTCTTCCTCATTTTAAACAAAGGCAGATGCTTCTCAGATGGAATCACTCTATTACTTATATTTGCTCAAGGAGTCAAAGGATCAAGAAATACTGCTATACCAACAAATAAAATTATTAGAGCTCATTACAAGTACTTTATTCAGGATAACACGAGCATAATTGCAATCACTGCATTTCAAACTTCAAGAACAAAGTATCTACCTAGTGACCATCTCTGCTTGAGTGAGCCCCAGGCATCTCTAATTTAAAAAAATAAAATAAAATAGACTTGACCTTTTCCTCTGCCTATCTTCCTTCTGGATTCTCTCTGTTTAAAGGAAGACAATGGCTTCCACTGAGTCATCAAGTCAAAAGTCTTAGAGTCATCCTACCCTTTTTATTCTATTCATTATATTTACCCCCATACTCAGTAAGTCACTTGAATTGGTTAAAACAACTTCCTAAACTCTTCTTACACTCACACTCTCCTGCTGAGTGTGATCACTGCCGTGATTCAGATTTTCATGATTTCTACAATAGTCAGTATGATTTTCCTCTCTGTATTTTTCATTACAAACTGGTAGGGTTTTTTTGTTTGTTTGTTTGTCATTTGTAGTAGAGGGTGTTATTTTATTTAAACTCTTCACCCAAGGGCTTTAAAATACAACATGGAATTTGTGTTTAAACTTGATGAATTGGCCCAAAGCAAGTGTATCTTCTCTTTCTTGTGACGGCACTAAAGTGTAAGAAGTTAAAATACAGCAAGACCTTCAGAATGAAAGAAGCAATAGGAAAGAACCTTAAGTGAGTAGTTACTACAAGAAAGAAACATGTTTTAGTCATTAGAACCTCTGACATATCCCAGACTCTGAGACACTAGGTAATAATGAGTGTGCACCAGAAGAAAGAGGGAGAAAGCAAGAGAATGGCTGACCATCTGCATACAGTATTTGAACCTCAGGATCCTGTTCACCATAATGCAGAGTCCAATGGTTATGTTTCAGGAAGGACAGCCAAGGTTTGTTCTCATGATAAATTGAATCTGAGAGTCTATGGACCCAGAAAATCTAGGCAAATGCTGGGAATGAGATAAGAACAAAGTTAAATAAATCCTATATATGAACCCTGAACTTTAAGAACCCTTTCCCCAGCCGCTCCCAGAACTACAGTTCTGAGAACTTGAGACTTTCCTACATAAAGTAAAGAGCCTCAGAGACAAGATTCTCAGAAAGTGACATCTGAGACTCTTTTGGATATAAACCAAAGAAAATTCAAGCTTGCCACCAGATCACCTTACAAAGGATGATTAATACCAAGAACCGATAGCAGTATAAGCACGTTATTTGGACATGGAGAAGAAAACAAACATTTTGAGAGGTGGCTATGAGGCAAAGTTCTGAGAAATGAGAGAGGTATAACCTACTCATTTCATTCAGTCTTTTAGATCTCTGTTTAAAAACAATACATTATTTTAACCCCAAACAAATTCAATAATTTCATCAGGCAGGTTTTGTTGAAAGATAAATTGCTCTACCCAGCTTCTTACTTTCCTAGTAGATTTGAACCATTTATGAGCAGACACTATCTTACATATAGTTCACGCTAGCAGTTTTCTTCAATCTTTGTCTGAACTAAAGGATTCTGCAGAGCAACAGAAATAAATCAGCAAAATGAAAAGACAATCTACAGAATGGGGGAATATATTTGCAAATCATATATGAAACAAGAAATTTAATAATTTTAAATTTTAATTTCAATAAATTTTCCAAAATATAAAATCAACTCAATTAGCAAAACCCCAAATAATCCAATTTAAGAAAAAAAGGCAAAGCACCTGAAAAGACATTTGCCAAGGAAGTTATACACAAATGGTTAACAGATTAAAATGGTTAAAAGGTGCTTAACACTAATCATTAGGAAAATGCAAATCAAAACTACAGTGAGTCTTTTCCTCACACTTGTCAGAATAGCTATTATCAAAAGGACAAGCAGTAACAAACGCTGGCAAGGCTGTAGAGAAAAGAGAATACTTATGCATTGTTGGGGGCTTTCCTGGTGGCTCAGCTGGCAAAGAAATCAGCCTGCAATGTGGGAGACCGGGATTCCATCCATGGTTTGGGAAGATCCCCTGATGAAAGGAACAACTACCCACTCCAGTATTCTGGCCTAGAGAATTCCATGGACTATATAGTCCACGGAGTCACAAAGAGTCAGACATGACTGAGTAACATTCACTTCATGCATTGTTGGGATGACTATAAATTGGTGCTGCCCCTATGGAAAATAGCACGGAGGTTCCTCAAAGAATTAATAGAACTACCATATGAGTCCACAACACCTCTTCTGGGAATACATCTAAAGGAAACAAAAGCACTATGTCAGAGAGACATCTGTACCACCATGTTCTTAGCCACATTATTTACAATAGCAAAGAAATGGAAACAACATAAGGGTCCATCAACCCACGAGGGTGGTATATACACAATGGAATACTGAAAAGTGAAAGTCGCTCATCGGGTCCAATTCTTTGTGACCCCATGGACTACATAGTCCATGGAATTGTCCAGGCCAGAATACTGGAGTGGGTAGCCTTTCCCTTCTCCAGGGGATCTTCCCAACCCAGGGACTGAACCCAGGTCTCCCGCATTGCAGGCAGATTCTTTACCAGCTGAGCCACAAGGAGCCCAAGAATACTGGAGTGGGTGGCCTATCCCTTCTCCAGCGGATCTTCCCACCAGGAATCGAACCAGGGTCTCCTGCATTGCAGGCGGATTCTTTACTAACTGAGCTATGAGGAAGCCCCCATCAGCCATAAAAAGGAAATCCTGCCATGTACAAAAACACAGATGCATATTGAAGGCATTATGCTAAGTGAAATAAAACAGAGAAAGACATATAATGTATCTCTCATATGTGAAATCCAACAGAAAACAAAATCAGACAACCCATAGGAGAAGTATGGTATGTTTGAATTTAATAAACCTAAGAATTCTCACCGCAAGGAAGAAAAACTTTTCTTTTTTAGTAGCTACAGGGAATGATGGATGCTAACTAAATTTACTGAGGTATTTCACATTATATGCAAGTCAAATCATATGCTATACAGATGTAAACTTACACAGTGCTATATATGTCAATCATATCTCAAGAAAACTGGATAATTTTAAAATAAAAAATTAATCAGGGAAAATTAAATCTTTATAATATTCAGTCATTCTGTGCAAGAACAAGAAGTATCTTTCCACTCGTTCAGGAACACATGTGTCTGTCAGGAGTGTCAAGCTATTAATACATTTTAAAATTGCTTTCCAATAAATTTAAGTGGTGAACTGAGTTATTAGAAATGTGATAACATGTAAAATGAGTATATGTCATACTCTGCAGAAAAAATAACCAATATCTTAAATGCTAACATGTTTCACACTATAAGTGTTATATTAAAAATCTGTATCCTTTGAGGAATTATGTCAGCTGTAGAGAGATGCTCTGGGCAGCTAGGAAATGTCAGAAATACAGGGTTATTTTATTTCCTGGATCTTCCTCTCAGGGCTCCACAGTAAACCAGATCTTTTCCACCTAAACCATAATATTTCTTAAAAATAAACAACTTCTCCCTCCTGGAAAAGCAGAGAGGGAGGCTAATAATTAATGGAGTCAATGGTCTAAGACAGAACTTGCTGCAGAGTGGAGGAAAGAAAGTGTGTAGGGATTTGTAGGCAGGATATCAAAGACTGCATAACAGATCAATCAGGCACAGTATATACTGCAGTACATTTATACATATCTATCCACCCTTTCTGAATGTTGAGCTTTAAGCCAACTTTTTCACTCTCCTCTTTCACGTTCATCAAGAGGCTTTTTAGTTCCTCTTCACTTTCTGCCATAAGGCTGGTGTCATCTGCATATCTGAGGTTACTGAGATTTCTCCCGGCAACCTTGATTCCAGCTTGTGCTTCTTCCAGTCCAGCGTTTCTCATGATGTACTCTGCATGTAAGTTAAATAAGCAGGGTGACAATATACAGCCTTGACGGACTCCTTTTCCTATTTGGAACCAGTCTGTTGTTCCATGTCCTGTTCTAACTGTTGCTTCCTGACCTGCATATAGGTTTCTCAAGAGGCAGGTCAGGTGGTCTGGTATTCCCATCTATTTCAGAATTTTCCACAGTGTGTTGTGATCCACACAGTCAAAGGCTTTGGCATAGTTAATAAAGCAGAAATAGATGTTTTTCTGGAACTCTCTTGCTTTTCCATGATCCAGCGGATGTTGGCAATTTGATCTCTGGTGCTTCTGCCTTTTCTAAAACCAGCTTGAACATCTGGAAGTTCGCAGTTCACGTATTGCTGAAGCCTGGCTTGGAGAATTTTGAGCATTACTTTACTAGCGTGTGAGATGAGTGCAATTGTGCAGTAGTTTGAGCATTCCTTGGCATTGTCTTTCTTTGGGATTGGAATGAAAACTGACCTTTTGCAGTCCTGTGGCCACTGCTGAGTTTTCCAAATTTGCTGGCATATTGAGTGCAGCACTTTCACAGCATCATCTTTCAGGATTTGAAATAGCTCAACTGGAATTCCATCACCTCCACTAGCTTTGCTCGTAGTGATGTTTTCTAAGGCCCACTTGAGTTCACATTCCAGGGAGAAATAGATGGGGAAACAGTGGAAATAGTGTCAGACTTTCTTTTGGGGGGCTCCAAAATCACAGCAGATGGTGATTGCAGCCATGAAATTAAAAGAGGCTTACTCCTTGGAAGGAAAGCTATGACCAACCTAGATAGCATATTGAAAAACAGAGACATTACTTTGCCAACAAAGGTCCATCTAGTCATGGCTATGGTTTTTCCAGTGGTCATGCATGGATGTGAGAGTTGGACTGTGAAGAAGGCTGAGCGCCGAAGAACTGATGCTTTTGAACTGTGGTGTTGGAGAAGAGTCTTGAGAGTCCCTTGGACTGCAAGGAGATTCAACCAGTCCATTCTGAAGGAGATCAGCCCTGGGATTTCTCTGGAGGGAATGATGCTGAAGCTGAAACTCCAATACTTTGGCCACCTCATGAGAAGAGTTGACTCATTGGAAAAGACTCTGATGCTGGGAGGGATCGGGGGCAGGAAGAGAAGGGGATGACAGAGGATGAGATGGCTGGACGGCATCACCGACTTGATGGACGTGAGTCTGAATGAACTCCGTAAGTTGGTGATGGACAGCGAGGTCTGGCGTGCTGCGATTCACAAGGTCGCAAAGAGTCGGATATGACTGAGCGACTGAGCTGAACTGATCCACCCTTTCTATCCTCATGCACAAACATACCCACAGAGGACAGAGAATTGCAGAATTGATCAAGACACAGAAGAAAGGTCTCAGAGGGACAGAACAGAGACCCTGACTCTGCCACCATGACCACAGGATGATTAGCAAACCCCTGTGTGAGTGAAGTGTCATGTTCTAAGTCTGAAGCACCTTGATACATTAATTTCTAATTAACAGTATGTTTTAGTATTTAGAAAATTTGGTCTATCACTGACATATTATTTGGAGAATACTGCTCACTACAAGCTCCACTTTAAGAACCTTACCTGAACAAATGCAAAGTTCCTCCTGCCCTAACCCCTGGCTCAGGGTTGATGCCTCCATCCTATCTGGAGGGAGGAGCGTGCTGGCTGGATGACTGAATCTAGTGGAGGGGATACCTCCACAGCTCACCCGACTCAGGCCTAGTGAGATTCAGGTGAGCTCATGAGTCCTGGATACAAGGGTCTGAAGTTGTGTGAAGCTGGAGTCAGGAGACCACCTAATGTAGCCGACCTCACTTCGAGATTCGGGTCTGCTCCTAATTCACTCTGGGAGGAAAGCAAACCCTTGCCCTGTTGTGTTTTATCTTTCTGGTCTGTCAAGTGAGCAGAATGACACGTGTCCTGCCTACTTTACTAGCGTTGAATCAAAGCAGACAATGAACATGGAAATACTTTAAAGAGAAAAGTGCTGTCTGAATGGAAGGGCCTCCCTAGACTGCTCCAGTGGACTCTGTTTCACAATTTAGGGAATGAGGAAATAATTACATAATTTTCAAACATGTTTGTCATGGATTAAAAAAAAAAATCCACTCACTTAGTGGCTGAGTCACTATTTTAACCATGACTGTATGTACCTTAGATTATTTTTAAAGGGCTGAGGAATCTGTGTCCCACAGCTGAAAAGACTTCCAAGCCCCATAACCCACCCGGCAGCCAGACCTGGGAATGAGGCCATTCCGGCACTCCTGGCAGTAGACTACAAGGAGACAGAGAAAGAGATTTAAGTCAAAGGGAAAAAATAGCTATTGCCACCCTGGAACATAGTCTCTAGACACTCAAAGAAGCAGTGTCTGTTATATTTAACAAGGAACCAATATAATTTAAAAAAAAAAACCCACATTTACGTCTGTCCCTTTTGGCGTGAGCATATTTGTTCTCTAAATTCATGCTCATGAACAGTAACTCAATGCTTGAAATTACTTTTGCAGCGCAGCGATTTGTGAAATGTTTCTCCTACACCGGCGTCCTGAACTTGATCTCATGCACGTGAAATAACTCACGCAGCGACCCTATCACAGCTGACGTCACAGCCGCCCACCGCGGGGGCTCTGCACCCCAACACCCACCCCGTTTCTCCCCGACTCAGATTTCAGGTTAACAGCCCAAGGGAACGGGCGAGACTCCAAGCACTGGTCTTTTGCGACCCGTATACTTTACTACGAACTCACTGGGTCAGGAAATATTTGTCTTCTGTATTATAATTCAGTCTTTTAAGTATGGAAATAAAAGGCCTTATTTGTTATTAAAATAATTTCAGGCATCAGGTGTGGGGGTTGGGGGGATGGGAGGCTCATCCAATTGCCTTGACTCTCACCCCGCCAGTGAAGGAGGCCAGTCCCAAGGGAACTAAGTTTACTCACTCGGGGTGCTGTGGGCTCACTTGAGTCAGGGGTAAAGGGGAAGAGGGGGGGCTTTCTTTGTCCTCCAGGGCTGCGTTCTTACCTACTCTCCGTCCAGGAGCTGCTGCGGCCTCATCCAGGCCGTCTTGTGACCACACCGCCTGCTCTGGGGCCCCTTGAGCTCCCCCAGACTCCCTCCTCCAGGCTCTCCTTTCTCCCTGACACAGCCCACAGGTGCTCCCAGGGCGCATGCTCACTGCTCCCCCCGCCTCAGGCCCACCTGGCCTGTTTCAGGGGCTCTTCTGCCCACGCTTTACCCGGGAGGTCCCAGGTGGCCCCCATCAGGGTCGTTAGCCACAGGTGCCGGGGCTCCAGAGAAGAGGGCGCAGCAGGGTCTGAGAAGGAAGCGAGCAAAGAGAAATGGGGTCTGGCTGGGGGACAATTGGGAGCCCAGGTCATAAACAGGCATCAGGTTCAGGTGGGCAGACCTGCCCAGCCTCCCGCAGGGAGGTCAACACCAAGTGGGAAAAACGGATGGCACTAATTACAGGTCCTGGAATACCTAACAAAGGAGCCTGGCAGGCTACAGTCCATGGGGTCACAAAGAGTCAGACACGACTGAGTTACTAAATAAATCAGCGGAGCTACTAAATAAATCATATACAGCTGATTCCCTTTGTTGTACAGCAGACACTAACACAGCATTGTAAAACAACTACACTTCAATAAAAATTAATCAAACAATAAAGTATGGTGGCAGTGATCATTTTACTCAAATCCATACTCTACCATGAGGCAGTTACCCGTGGCCTTAAAACTTACTAGATACATTAACAAGCCATAAATTCAGATCCAAAATGGACCTCCTTGAGGTGACCAAAATCATATAGTCATAAACTGAGAAAAAAAATAGATTAAAAAAATGAAGTTCTATTGTACAAAAAGGGCAATATAGAGTAATGGTAATAATGTGACAATCAAAATGTCCACCGAGGCTTTTTTAATCAAATTTGAGCAGGTTCTTAAATTTCTATGAAACAACAAATGGCTGAAAATATCCAAGACAGCAATAAAAACTAGATAAATATTACTTTATGTAATCCTTAATATAAAGTAATTAACTGTGACAACCTGGAGTGTCGGGGTGGGGAGTGGGGCTTCAGGATGGAGGGGACGCATGTACACCTGTGGCCGAGTCATACTGATGTATGGCAAAAACTATCACAATATTGTAAAGTAATTATCTTCCAATTAAAATAAATAGTTTTAAAAAGAAAAAAGTAATTAAGATTGAGGATTTGCTTTACAAACAACAAGCAATAAAAACTATGATATTATTTCATGTTATACTTAACATAAAGTAATCAAGATTGAGGATTTGGTTTAGAAAACAAATGTACTAATGGAACACAAGCTAGAATCTCCCAGTGATCCTAGACGTATTAATATCTATAGATAGATATAGATACATACATATATAATATGTACTAGGTACAAGAAAGAGAGAGCATTGCAGATCAATGAGAAAAATGGGAGACTGAGTGAATTATGCTGAGATAATTATACACACATATGAAAAAATAAAATTAGATTTCTATCTCATGCTATTCCTTTTCAATGCCAAAATTAGAGAACTATCTATAAAAATTTCTAGGACTTTTAGAAGAAAATTTAAGAGAGTATATGACCTCAGAGTATGGAAAAATTTTTTAAAAATCCCAAAAGACACATCTCATAAAGAAAGAACATGTCAAGTTTTACTGCACTAAATATAAAACTTAACCAAAAGTCACTCTAAATGGGTGAAAAAAAGGTCATCGGTTATGATAAACCACAATTAACTGATTTTAATAGGGATTATGAAGAATCCTACAACTGAGAGATAAGAGGACAGTCAACCAGAAAAATGACAAAATATATGAATTAACAATTCCTTTAGATAGGCATAAATTAATAAATTATATAAAAAGTTGGCAGGGATACGGCATTTTCATACACTGCCAGTGGGAATGTAACTGGGTACAGCTTCTGGAAGCAATTTGGTAATATAGAGATGGGCCAAAGACATGCATTTCCATGACTGGGCAATTCACTAATTCTATATATTCTTAGAGGCTCTCTTCCATGGCCACATGTGTAAGAATGTTTATAGCAGCATTATTTTAAATTTTTAAAAGGTATTTTTAAAACACTACTGTGATTATAATTAAAAAATTACCATTTTTTTCATTTCACACATGACAAAACTTAGACAACAAAAAGTTATAAAACTTGTAAGAAGATTCACTAGAATTGTTTAAAAATACATTCATATGCAGTAAAAATTTAAAGAAATGTAAAAAAATAATAAACACCAGATACAAAATAGTGGTAACTTACCAGGAAGAAAGAAAGGGGGATAAAGAGACACACACACGGTTCAATTCTATTTGCAATATTTCATTTCTTTTCAACTAGGTGGTTGGTGCATGGGTACACTGTTTTGAGGGGTTTTTTTTGCATTTTTCTGAATAATTTTCATGTCAGAATAATTTTTATTATTTTTTAAATAAAGCACCCGAGATTGAGAAAAATAGAAGACACAGAGAGAATGAGAGAATCGTCTTGTAAAAGCTCTGTGAACTGGAGCATATCCATGAATGCAGGAACTTTATTTTCTTAATTTCTAAAAGGAAAATAATACAATTGTGTTTTCATATGAGATAATTTATTTCCACACACTTCAGTTCAGTTCAGTCGCTCAGTCGTGTCCGACTCTTTGAGACCCCATGAATCACAGCACACCAGGCCTCCCTGTCCATCACCATCTCCCGGAGTTCACTCAGACTCATGTCCATTGAGTCGGTGATGCCATCCAGCCATTTCATTCTCTGCCATCCCCTTTTCCTCTTGCCCCCAATCTCTCCCAGCATCAGAGTCTTTTTCAATGAGTCAACTCTTCACATGAGGTGGCCAAAGTACTGGAGTTTCAGCTTTAGCATCATTCCTTCCAAAGAAATCCCAGGGCTGATCTCCTTCAGAATGGACTGGTTGGATCTCCTTGCAGTCCAAGGGACTCTCAAGAGTCTTCTCCAACACCACAGTTCAAAAGCATCAATTCTTCTGCACTCAGCTTTCTTCACAGTCCAAATCTCACATCCATACATGACTACTGGAAAAAAAATAGCCTTGACTAGAAGGACCTTACTTGGCAAAGTAATGTCTCTGCTTTTCAATATGCTATCTAGGTTGGTCATAAATTTTCTTCCAAGGAATAAGTGTCTTTTAATTTCATGGCTGCAGATACCATCTGCAGTGACTTTGGAGCCCAAAAATAAAGTCTGACACTGTTTCCACTGTTTCCCCATCTATTTCCCATGAAGTGATGGGACCAGATGCCATGATCTTTGTTTTCTGAATGTTGAGCTTTAAGCCAACTTTTTCACTCTCCTCTTTTACTTTCATCAAGAGGCTTTTTAGTTCCTCTTCACTTTCTGCCATAAGTCTGGTGTCATCTGCATATCTGAGGTTATTGAGATTTCTCCAGGCAATTTTGATTCCAGCTTGTGTTTCTTCCAGTCCAGCGTTTTTCATGATGTACTCTGCATAGAAGTTAAATAAGCAGGGTGACAATATATAGCCTTGATGTACTCTTTTTCCTATTTGGAACCAGTCTTTTGTTCCATGTCCAGTTCTAACTGTTGCCTCTTGACTTGCATATAGGTTTCTCAAGAGGCTGGTCAGGTGGTCTGATATTCCCATCTCTTTCAGAATTTTCCACAGTTTACTATGATCCACACAGTCAAAGGCTTTGGCATAGTCAATAAAGCAGAAATAGATGTTTTTCTGGAACTCTCTTGCTTTTTCCATGATCCAGCAGATGTTGGCAATTTGATCTCTGGTTGCTCTGCCTTTTCCAAAACCAGCTTGAACAGCTGGAATTTCATGGTTCACATATTGCTGAAGCCTGGCTTGGAGAATTTTGAGCATTACTTTACTAGCGTGTGAGATGAGTGCAATTGTGCAGTAGTTTGAGCATTCTTTGGCATTGCCTTTCTTTGGGATTGGAATGAAAACGGACCTTTTCCAGTCCTGTGGCCACTGCTGAGTTTTCCAAATTTGCTGGCATATTGAGTGCAGCACTTTCACAGCATCATCTTTCAGGATTTGAAACAGCTCAACTGGAATTCCATCACCTCCACTGGCTTTGTTCATAGTGATGCTTTCTACGTCCCACTTGACTTCACATTCCAGGATGTCTGTCTCTAGGTGAGTGATCATACCATCGTGATTATCTTGCTCGTGAAGAGTTTTTGTATAGTTCTTCTGTGTATTCTTGCCACCTCTTAATATCTTCTGCTTCTGTTAGGTCCATACCATTTCTGTCCTTTATCGAGCCCATCTTTGCATGAAATGTTCCCTTGGTATCTCTAATTTTCTTGAGGAGATCTCTAGTCTTTCCCATTCTGTTGTTTTCCTCTATTTCTTTGCATGATCGCTGAGGAAGGCTTTCTTATCTCTTCTTGCTATTCTCTGGAACTCTGCATTCAGATGCTTATATCTTTCCTTTTCTCCTTTGCTCTTCTTTTCACAGCTATTTGTAAGGCCTCCCAGACAGCCATTTTGCTTTTTTGCATTTCTTTTTCATGGGGATGGTCTTGATCCCTGTCTCCTGTATAATGTCATGAACCTCAGTCCATAGTTCATCAGGCACTCTATCTATCAGATCTAGTCCCTTAAATCTATTTCTCACTTTCAACTGTATAATCATAAGGGATTTGATTTAGGTCATACCTGAATGGTCTAGTGGTTTTCCCTACTTTCTTTAAGTCTGAATTTGGCAATAAGGAACTCATGATCTGAGCCACAGTCAGCTCCTGGTCTTGTTTTTGCTGACTGTATAGAGCTTCTCCATCTTTGGCTGCAAAGAATCTAATCAATCTATTTTGATGTTGACCATCTGGTGATGTCCATGTGTAGAGTCTTCTCTTGTGTTGTTGGAAGAGGGTGTTTGCTATGACCAGTGCATTTTCTTGGCAAAACTCTATTAGCCTTTGCCCTTCTTCATTCTGCATTCCAAGGCCAAATTTGCCTGTTACTCCAGGTGTTTCTTGACTTCCTACTTTTGCATTCCAGTCCCCTATAATGAAAAGGACATCTTTTGGGGGTGTTAGTTCTAAAAGGTCTTGTAGGTCTTCATAGAACCATTCAACTTCAGCTTCTTCAGCTGGGGTTGTGGGATAGACTTGGATTATTGTGATATTGAATGGTTTGCATTGGAGATGAACAAAGATCATTCTGTCATTTTTGAGATTGCATCCAAGTACTGCTTTTCGGAATCTTTTGTTGACCATGATGGCTACTCCATTTCCTCTAAGGGATTCCTGCCCACAGTAGTAAATATAATGGTCATCTGAGTTAAATTCACCCATTCCAGTCCATTTTAGTTTGCTGATTCCTAGAGTGTTGACATTCACTGTTGCCATCTCCTGTTTGACCACTTCCAATTTGCCTTGATTCATGTACCTGACATTCCAGGTTCCTATGCAATATTGCTCTTTACAGCATTGGACCTTGCTTCTATTACCAGTCACATCCACAGCTGGGTATTGTTTTTGCTTTGGCTCCATCCCTTCATTCTTTCTGGAGCTATTTCTCCACTGATCTCCAGTAGCATATTGGGCACCTACTGACCTGGGGAGTTCCTCTTTCAGTATCCCATCATTTTGCCTTTTCATACTGTTCATGGGGTTCTCAAGGCAAGAACACTGAAGTGTTCCACATACTTGGTAAACTATAAAATGTCCTATACACACCATCAGGTATGGCTTTTGCTTGGAAGAAATAGTATTCGTGTTGTGTCAGGAAATAGAGTGTCTTTGTGTCTGAAAAGGTAGGGTTTCCAATCTCAAAGCCCCAATATGAAGGTGATGAAGGTGAATTGTGCCCGGTCACCTGGCACACACCCCTCAGGGAAAGGGTGAGTATAGGTATTTATATGTGGCTGGAGAAAGGAATGGAACTCACTCCAGTATTCTTGCCTGGAAAATTCCATGCACAGAGGAGCCTGGCGAGTCCATGGGGTCTCAAGGAGTTGGACACAACCAAGGGACTAACACAACATGTGTGCATGAGACTACACAAGTGCATGTGTGTGCCTCTGTGTATGTGAGTATATGGGTAAATGTGTGAGGAGAGTGTGAGTCTAAGTGTGTATGTGTTTGTGAAGGAGTCATCAAATAGCCACAATTGACAGACCCCAGGCCTGTAATGGTGTGCAACACCACCGCAGAGCAAAGAACTGTGGAAATGTTTCACTTTCTCAGATATGCACCCTGAGCAACTCTCAGACTATGAACTTCAGTGACAGAGGATAGAAACTGCCTTCCTTCCAGAACAACAGGAGTATTCATCTGCTAAAGTCATCTACAGGCTTCCAGCAAAGAGACACGGACTGCCTCTGGCCAAGGGATCTCTTATTGTCAACACAATACCAGTGCAATGGCAACCACAGAGGCAGAGAATACTGCTCTCCAACAGAACTCATAAGATTTTCTTCTTTTTTATTCCATGAAACAAGAGCCATCAGGATTAAGTGAACACCCTCAGGGTTTCTGTTTTTAAAATACGAGGACAGTACGGGTAAACAAAGATGCTGAGCAGGAAAGACAGATGCCTCCTCAAGAGTAGAATGGGCACTCAGAACCATTTAATTTAACCGTGTAAAAGTCTGTGGCTTTTTAAAAATACTCTGAAAAATAAAAAAATATTCAGACATATACATAAAAGGGTTTCCTTGTCATTTTAAAATATTTATTTTGCTCTTACACTCCCCAAAAGGAGACCAGAATACTTCCCTATGGACAGCATATTCCCAGTTGTGCAGACATATGCTTCAAGAATTAATAGGATGAGCAATCGGTCTGGGAATCATGACACAGATACACAGGAGCAAGTTCTACAACAGCAGTGAAATTTTCAACTTGAAAATTCTTTAGCCAGAACAGGAGGCTCTCAAGGCTCTGGATGCCCTATAACATTTTCTCTGTAATTTGGAAAACTGAATTTTAATGAAAGTACTCTATAATGGCACAAACACTTTTACGTTACACTGGGCCTCCAGTTCCCCAAGTAATTATATTAAGAAGGATCTGGTAAAAATTTATACACATTGCCCCTAAATGTGGGAGAAAGAATACTGGACTCTAAGACATAATACTTTGGTGTCACTGTGTTCATTTTTAAAAATTTTTATAATTTATTGAAGATTACTTAGCCTGAGTCTTGACTTTCTCATCTGTAATATCAGTAGATCTCAGCATATCTCAGCATATCTCAGATGCTTCCCAGAGGATGCCATGGGTATTAAATGTGATAATATATGTCCCAAAACTGTTATGCAAAAAACACTAAACAAAGGTAGCTGGTTTAGTAATTTGAACTGATTCACCTGACCGGTGTTTTCAAAATTCTGTTCTTTGGTTCTCTTGTTCCCCAAGGGAGAGTGAATAGTGGGGAGAGAATGAGGAAGACAAATGGTATGAGCTCCAAGTCCCACAGCCCTTGATCTACATAAACTCCACTTCTCTTGTCTACATACGGGAATGATGAATGCAATTTTGTTTAGTAAAAAAATGTAAGATTTTCAGCTTTAAAAATATTTGTAAAGAAAAACTATAATCAACAGGGGAAATAACCACTGATCAAAGGGGGAGATCTCTATTAATATATCAACATGGCAAAGACTGGCTATAAAAATAATCACAAGCTGTGAATCAGAAAACTGGCATTTTGCTGTCTTCCTGTGCTCAAGTCAAGTCAATGACCTTAAGCAAGTCATTTAACCTGCACAAACTTCAGTTTCCTTACATGTAGCACGAAGGTAGTGCTCTCCAGTCATAGAATTATAAAACTTAGTCCTGGAAACATTTGATTTAAGGACTTTCAATATACCTATAAATTTCTCTTTGAATAATATTTAACTGCTAATGAAAAGGGCTAGGAGAAAGGGGAGAATTTTTTTTAAAAAAGGAAAGTGTGTATGTGTACATGTGTGTGTGTTTGTGTGTATGTGTGTGTGCACTGGAAGGAAGATGGCAAGAGACTGAGATTTAAATCTCTCACTATACACGGATAGATTCAAATAGTCTAAAGACTTTTATATAATTTAATTTTGGCAGTGATACAAACTTTGGGGAAATATGAAGTTTCTTAGTTCAGTTTCATAAACACTGAAGGGCTTCTATGATGCAGGCTCCGTGATAGGTTCCAGAAATAGAAATAACACACAAATAACTAAGTCTTACATTACTTTAACCAGGAGGTAGGAAGAATCCCAGTCAATGCATCAAAATGCAAATTATGCTTTTCACATGGCAAAGCACGCTCATGAGACACAATTGTTGCAGTCCTGGATTGGGAGTCAAAAGATCCTAGTTTTATATCCAATTCTGTTACTCAATGCAGATTGTTTGCACTATTTTAGATCACAAAGTAGAGTTTGTATTTTACACTACTTGCAATGGACACTTGGAGAGTTTCAACCAAAGGAGTGATATGATTTGATTTTTGTATTTAAAATAGAGGAGAATTTTAATATTAAACTAACTCCCATACCAGGAAGAAATATAAACTGTTAGAAAAAATAATAAAGAACTGTATGAAGGCATTGAATAATTACCAAAATACTGGTAACTGGGGTGACAAGATTACAGATCATAACAAAAAAATTACATGAAGAATGAAATTTTATAGGCAATTTCCCCAGAAGTATCTGCTAATCTCTAAACTGCACAAATGCAAGTGAGACACCAAGGAACGAAACAGAAAGTGATTGCTAAGAGACTGAAATGCTAAGCAGATATTTCAGTGCTGAGCAGATAAAAATTAAAACTCAGGAGCCTTCAAGGAAAGGGAACACTACTGTTGTGGACTGACAATTTGTGTCCTCAAAATTCATAAGTTAAATCCCTACCCATGAATGTGATGGTATTAGGAAGTAGGGTCTTTGAAAGGTAATTAGGATTAGGTGAGGTTATGAGTGGAGTGATCATGAAAAGGATTACTGACCTCACAAGGGTCAAGAAATAGCTTTCTTCTGTTTTCTGCTCTCCAGCATTTTTGGACATTGTAAACCCGGAAATGCACCCCCTCACACACCAGATCTGCCAGCAGCGTGTTTTGGATTTCCACCCTCCAGGACTGTGAGAAATAAATGTTTGTTTGTTTATTTGTTTGTTTAATCACCCAGTTCATGGTTATAGCAGCCTGACAAGCCAAAACAACTGCTAGAGGCCTCAAGATTTCTACTGAAATCCCTGAATAAATCTACTCTAGAAGTAGGATAAAATTTGGAAATAAACCAGTCTCTAATGCGGCAAAGCAACTTGAACCTATTCCATCTGTACTCTGGAAAAGAGATGAATTCTTAATAGACAAAGATAAAATCATTTTAAAACTATACACTTTTTTACACATAATAATGATTCAATAATAATAACAATTAAAAAAAAAGAAAACACTACCAAGCATGTCAGGAGATAGAACCAAATAACTAAAAAATGAATAAAACAAAAGGACATTGAAAACTGGATAACACAGTTTATCCAGATATTAGAATTATGAAAGATAGATTTTTAAGATACATATTATATATGTACTGGAGAAAATTCATAAGATGTAGAATTTTACCATAAAACAGAAATATATATAAAACAAATGAAATTCTAGGATTAAAAATTACAAAAAAACTGAAACAGATTTAAGAACCAATATTCATCTTGGAATGCTAATAACATCCTATTTTATCTGGATGCTAATTATTTGGGTGTAATGCTTAATATCCATGCATTTTACTATATGTGAATTTTTACACATATAGTAAATACATAATACAAAGTGTATTAAAGTATACATTATACCTCAATAAATGTATTTTTAAATTAATTGCTCCCACTGTATGGAAAAGGGGCTGGCGGGAAGATGTTGATGAAGGGTAGGCAAAAATGAAAGCAGGGAGACCAGTTTAAAAGCCATGTGGTTGAAAAGATATATAGTTAGCATTACCAACTCAATGGACCTGAATTTGAGGAAACTCTGGCAGACAGTGAAAGACAGAGGAGCCTGGTGTGCTCTGTCCATGGGGCTGCAAACTGTCATACATGACTTAGTAAATGAACAACAACATATGGTCCCCAAAGAGATAATGAGGTAGATCATGAGGTAGTGATAGAGGAAGTGACACATTCCAAGTAACGGTAATCGGATTGTCAATAAATCTTTAAATTTTGAGGGTTTCTTTAACATGTTAATTTTGAGATATGTATGAAACAGCTGATATATAGGTAACTGGATGCATAGGTACTCAAAGTGAAGAACTGAGCTAAAGATAAATTCTCAGTATAAAAACTGCATTTAAAGAAAACTGTAAGAATGGATGAAATCACACAGGGAGAGAGTGTAAATGAGGAGGAGACTCACGTGTGAGCCCTGAAATGCACCAACATTTGTATGGCCATAGATTTACAGTGATACCACCAATCAGGTCTGGTTTCTTTTCATGCAAATTTCAGTAGCACAGGTGTAGAATATAGTGTAGGAGCAGGGAGGTTGTTAATTTAACCAGTTTAGATTTTTCCACAGGAAGCCTATACAAGGAAAGGGACATTCTATCCTTTTTTAGATGTTACAGCCTGTTAGCACTGAAATACCCCAGAAAATTCTGGCACCCAAATCACAGAGAAGCTAGGTTTAGAAATTTGAGTTTGTGGTCATTTATCATGGTTCTACTCAGACAAAACTGCTCTTTTCCAAGTAAAATCTTCAGCCAGTTCATCAAGTGCTATCAAATTCTTTGGACATCTTTGGTCAAAGAAAAAGAGACTGCTGAGCTTTGATAAGTCCTCTCAGAGTGATTCAGGTCAATAAAACACAAAAGGCAGTCACAAACTGCCAAGTTACAGAAATGACAACTCATTTTCTAGCTCTAAATTAAAGAGGCAATGGCAAACAGACCTAAATCTTCAGCTATTTCAAACTTTGCTAATCTTCTCTGGCAGTGTATTGCAAAATTAAAATGACCTTTAAGGGGTTCACTGATGTTTGATGAAAAAGATGGAAATCTCTTGTAGGAAGTTCATTATTTGCCAATGATCAAAAAGTAAACATTAAATTGCTTGGTTAAAAGTGTCTCCTGGTAAGACAGTTTTAAAATGTGCCTATGGAAAGGATAAACTCTGTGTGTGTGTGTGTGTGTGTGTGTGTGTGTGTGTGTGTGTGTATTATCACTGGCCTTATGATTTTCCAATAAAATTGGAAAAGTGCAATTCTTTGTGACATATATATCTATCTTATGCTGGTATGCATTATTTTCTTTATAATCTTGAATAAAACCCATGCAAAAATGGGAATGTGCACATTAATGAAGATTTGGAGATCTGATGATTGTCACAGTTCCAGTAAGATAAAGGGAAGGAAGTTGTAGAGGCAATCACCAGACCCAGCTATCTCAGAAGAACTATCCCAGGCTACTCTGCTTGACTAAGGTCACTGAATCTGCCATGGCTGGTTATTGATCTTTGTACTGGTAAAAACATATATCAATAACATCAGATATGCAGAGGACACCATGATTAAGGCAGAAAGCAAAGAGGAACTAAAGAGCCTCTTGATGAAAGTGAAACAGGAGAGGGAAAATGCTGGTTTAAAACTCAACATTCAAAAAATTAAGATCATGGCATCCAGTCTCATCACTTCCTGGCAAATAGATAGGGAAACAATGGAAACAGTGGCAGATTTTATTTTCTTGGGCTCCAAAATCACTGCAGATGGGGACTGAAACCATGAAATTAAAAGATGCTTGCTCCTTGGAAGAGAAGCTATGACCAACCTAGACAGCATATTAAAAAGCAGAGACATTACTTTGCCAACAAAGGTCCATCTAGTCAAAGCTATAGTTTTTCCAGTAGTCATGTACGGATGTGGGAGTTGGACTATAAAGAAAGCTGAGTGCCATCGAATTGATGTTTTTGAACTGCGGTGTTGGAGAAGACTCTTGAGAGTCCCTTGGATTGCAAGGAGATCCAACCAGTCCATCCTAAAGGAGATCAGTCCTGAATATTCACTGGAAGGATGGATGCTGAAGCTGAAGCTCCACTACTTTGGCCACCTGGTGAGAAGAAGTGACTCATTAGAAAAGACCCTGATGCTAGGAAAGACTGAAGACAGGAGGAGAAGGGGATGACAGAGAATGAGATGGTTGGATGGCATCACCAACTAAATGGACATGTGTTTGAGCAAGCTCCAGGAGTTGGTGATGGACACGGAAGCCTGGTGTGCTGTAGTCCATGGAGTTGAAAATAGTCGGACACAACTGAGCAACTGAACTGAACTGGTGAAAACACTTGATTCTATATTTTTCTGTAACAGAGAGTACAATTTAAACCAGTATGGCAGAGAAACTTTCATAGTCATTTAGCATATATGAAATGTAGCTCTACAGGAGGGAGACTTTGTTTTTGTTTTTAATTCCAATGACCCTACATACAAATGAGTATTGTTGCCATCACAACACTCATTTTGCAATTAACTTATTCCAACAATGATCTCAGTGTTATTTTGATGAATTCCTCTTAGAGATGGCATATCAGTCATTTTAGAATAGCAGTCTCTTTACTAGATAAAATTAATCATTTCAAATCCATTATGAACCAAAAAGGATGATCAGGTGAACAAACAGATGAATCACTAGCTGAATTACAGATAGACTTGAAGCCATAGCTCCCTCTGGGTCTACTCCTAGAATTTGCTATGAAGAGCAAGTTACTGGAATTTCAGGGTCTCTGAGATTTTCTTCCTAAAAAACAGTACATTACTCTGGGCTCTGGATTCCTTTACAAGTTAAAGGAATTTAGAAAATAATGTTTGAAAATTCATAAAACCAGATACACTTCAGAAAAAAATGACTGAAAGTCATAAAACTATACACAATCCCATGCACAGTCATCTACCAGAATCTCAGAATCTTCTTACAAAGATCTGTCCCAAGTTCCCCATAAAAACAACCATTTTCTTACACATTTGATAAGAATCTCCTATCATAGGAAAACCTCTTAGATGTACAGTTAAAGTGGGAAAAAAGCAAACTAACAAATAGTACATGTGGCAAACAGGTTATTTTAAAAGAGAAATGGTCACCATAACAATCAGACAGAATGAACTCCTTTAGGGAATGTGACTACCTTTGTAAACTACATTTTAGGAGTCCTCCATAATATGTGTAGGATACATGCAGTGCTAGAAGAGGGCTATACTGTGAAACATGGAAGGGTCTAATTGTCTCTATTTAGGACATTTGAAGAAGGGAAACACTATGTTAACTAAACTTTTTTAAAAATCTGACTTAATTTTCCAGGTGATATATCAATTTATTTTTAAGGTAGTATGGAAAATAGAAAACACTTACATTGGTCTCTACCCCTGGTTTCGGGCACAAAGCTCCTAAAACTCTCATAATTTCCTCAGTGATGTGAGTGTCTTGTGTTCTAATGAGCTGACTTTTGGTGGGCTCCTGCGTAGCTTCAGGATACTGCATGGTCACCAGAAAGACCAAGGCATGATTAGAAACTTGGATTTTTCATCCCTTGGAAAGGAAAGAGGCTGGAGATTGAGTTAATGATCAATCTTGCCTAAGTGATGAAGCTTCCATAAAAATCCCAATTATATAGGGTTCAGAGAGCCTCCAAGTCGATGACCACAGTTACATGTCAGGAGGGTGGTGGTGGATCCCAACTCCACCAAGACAGGAAGACAGAAACTCCTACACTCAGGACCTTTCTGGACTTTCCCTATATGCCTCTTCATTTGGCTCTTCATTCATGTCCTTTATAACAAGCCAGGAAACAGGTTTCACTGAGTTCTGTGTCATTCTAGCAAATTATTGAACACAAAAAAGTGTTGGGTTCTGTAACTATGAATCCCAATTTCCAGTTGGTATGTCAGAAGAGCAGATGACAACCTGAGACTTGAAACTGGTGTCTGAAGTGGGGACTGAGCCTTCATTTGTGAGATCTGATACCAGCTCCATGTAGTCAGTGTCAGAATGGAATTGAACTCTGGGACAGCCGCTTCCCTGGTGTCTCTACAGTAAAGAATCCTCCTGCAATGCAGGAGATGCGGGTTCAATTCCTGGGTTGGGAAGATCCCCTGGAAAAGATAATGGCAATTCACTCCAGAGTTCTTACCTGGAAAAGCCCAAGGACAGAGGAGCCTAGCGGGCTGCACAAAGAGTCAGGCTCAGCTGAGCAACTGAGCATGTGCGCTCACGCGCGTGCGCACACACACACACACTGCTGGTGTCATAGAGAATTTCTTGATGTGTGGAAAAATACCCCACACACTTGGTGATCAGATATGAAGTGTGGTAGGGTGAGAAGAAGCACAGGAGTGCATTTTTCCTGTATAGGTAGAGAACTGGATTCAACATTACCAATAAAGGAGGTAAAAATTTTTCCCCTTAATCCAAACCTCCCCCCACCAAAAAACATATACATAATAATTCATCATATATATTTCTAGATACTTAAAATATATTTATATACATATATGTACATAGAGATACATAGGGCCTTTTCTTCTTTTATTTTACATCTCCCTTACCGAGGGTTTCATCATACCTCTGTCTGTGAGACTGGAGGAGTGAACAAGGGCTGGAAGAGCATGAGGTAAGGTTGAAGAGGAAGGCAGGAACTAGACCATATTAAATTTTAGACAACGGTAAGGAACTGTTGCTTAGACTATGCCATTTTTAAATGCTTAAAGCAGGAAATTGTCACAATATGACTATTTCTAAAGACCACTTGGGAAACTGAGTGGAGATTGTATCAGAATGGAGCTTGATCCACATTTTAATAACAATTTGTTTAATATCAAAGCAGATAAAAACTTCCAATTGTCTCAAGTATCATCACTTTGAAAAGTCATTTTAACAATAACTTTAAAAACTGTGTTTGTTTGAATCATGATTCAAATTAAGTCCACACACTGTGACTGACTTGTTGTCTCAACGTATTGGTTTTTCTTCCCCCATCTCCTCTTTCTCTTCTTGCAAGTATTTATTTTTAATAGATGAAGATGATGAGGAGACAATCTGTTCTATAACTGTAGAGTTTCCCACAGTCTGGAGTTTTGCTGATTCTATTCTTGCAGTGTTGTTTTTTCATGGATCTCTATTTCACTGTATTTTCAGTAGATTGGTATTTGGGTTTAGAGCCTTGATTGGGTTCAGGGACAATTTATTCGGTAAGATTACCTCATGAGTAGTGATAAGATCTCCCATTAGGAGGCATATATCTAGTTGTCTTTTTGGAAAGTTACTGGCCCTGAGAAGGGGTTTCCTCCACACTGAGGAGAGAATGAGGCTGAAATACCAGGAGACAGTAAATATTATCGCCAGGAAAGTTTTCCTGGACAGCAGAGCAGAAAATCAGCTCTTCTCCAAAGCAGGCTCCCAAATACTGCACTGACACGTCCCCTTTTGATAGTTCCCTGGGAGTCATTTAGAGCACAGTTACTTGATCTATCACAGATTATTATTTTTTTCAAACAGACAAACGAGCAGATTCAAAGATCACGGAACCTAGCACAGTCATCTCTAGATGCAGACTTCACCCCAGCCAGATTTTAAATTCAGAAGCCATTAAAGTCTCAAGCTATTTCTCTAACACACTTGTAGTTGCTGAGGAAAAGCATTTGCTCTATCACCAGAGGAAGTCCTTCACTTCATTCCTAAATGAAGTATAAACTCTGACTCTGCATTCAAGGCCCTGATATATCTTCTTTAGTGTGGCTCCCAGGATCGCCTCCACTTATACACTCTTCTAGTCAAATACAGCTGGTCTCTGTATATGTGCCTATGAATTGCCCCTCTGTGCTTTTATATACTCTAATCTTCCCGTATCAAAGGATCAATTCTTCAACCATACATGACCAAGCCCTATGTGTTTTTCAAGGATCAATTCACAACATAATCTTTTCTCATCTAAAATTCCGCATGCATGCATACTTGGTCATTTCAGTTGTGGCTGATTCTTTGTGACCCCATGGACTGTAGCCTACCAGGCTCCTCTGTCCATGGGATTCTCCAGGCAAGAATACTGGAGTGGGTTGCCATTTCCTTCTCCACGGGATCTTCCTGACCAAGGGATTGAACCTGAGTCTCCTGCATTGGCATGTGGGTTCTTTACCACTGAGTCACCTGGGAAGTCCTTTAATACCTAACATAGTCAATATATATTTATTGAATAAACAGAAACTACAGTTGTGGCAGAATATTAAAATAGGATACTTCTCCTTGGTTTCAGCTGCGTTCTCTAGGATAGTGCTTCTCAAAGTCACTGTGAATACAGATCACCTAGGAATCATGTTAAAAGGCAGGTTCTGATTCAGTAGCTAGGACTGGGATCTGAAAGTCAATATTTTTACCAACTCCCAGGTGAGGATGCTACTGGTATTTGTTGTACTATCATTTGAATATCAATCTATTGAATGGGTGCCAACTACTGCCATATTCCAAAGTAGAACCACAAAACCAGGAAAGGTTACTAACACTGCAAAAGCTTTCTTAATACTAGCTTAGTGATATGAAGCATAATATGCATCTCTAGCTCATGAGAAAGATTGGAGGGGCTAAGAGGAAGGCTTAGAATTTAGAGGGATTTGGGAGAAAATGTTGCTTTACACCCCATCATGCTACAATCTATGTGAAATATAAAGGAGATTCTTTTTCATCTCTCAGCCTTGGAAAAAGGTCTTAAATGGGACTGATAGCTTGATTTATATCCCTCAGAGTTTAAGAGACAAGATGCCTCAGAAATCTATAGTAAAAGACTATGGTGGTCTGTCTGTTGAAGTGGATGGTGTACTTCAGTGAGCCTGAAGTGTTGGGGCAGCTTGGATGCCAAGAATTTGCTGAACAAAGGATATGTGAGCGTATCCAATGGAGCAGATGTGGATACACCTGTGAAAGAGTCACTGTTCAGGATGCTATTTAAGACGGCCATCAGAAAGTGTTTAAGACTTCACCAGAAATATGCTGAAGCCCTCCGGGTAGGTTCTCAAAGAGGAAGGAAAATTTAAGCAGATAACTGAAAGTTTTGTATTTGGCCATATCAAGAGACCAAGAGTGAGAATCCCCCAGTAATGAAGGGTTTACTTGCCAAAACTCAGATATAGATCCATAGGGGTAAACGAAAGAAGAGGAAGTATTTTAATAAAACTTTCAGAGACCTTTTGATTGTTACACGGGAGTGGGCACTTCAACTGATAAACTGAGATGTTTGATAAACTAAAATGTTCAGAAAAACTTTTTTGTTAACTGAGAATAACATAAAAGTTAATGGTATCTTCTGAAGTTTTCATCTAAGAGGACAGGAAGAGAAAGTTCCACCAAACAAGTTTGAATAAAGAGTAGGAGACAAAAGATAAAGTTGTTTTAAAGTTTCACTCTATGGGTCTAGCTTATTTAAAAACACAAGTACACAGTTGCTTCAAAATTTGATATAAAATACACAGCTTCAGACAGGGATCAAGACCATCCCCATGGAAAAGAAATGCAAAAAAAGCAAAATGGCTGTCTGGAGAGGCCTTACAAATAGCTGTGAAAAGAAGAGAGGCGAAAAACAAAGGAGAAAAGGAAAGATATAAGCATCTGAATGCAGAGTTCCAAAAAATAGCAAGAAGAGATAAGAAAGCCTTCTTTAGCAACCAATGCAAAGAAATAGAGGTAAACAACAGAATGGGAAAGACTAGAGATCTCTTCAAGAAAATTAGAGATACAAAGGGAACATTTCATGCAAAGATGGGCTCGATAAAGGACAGAAGTGCTATGGACCTAACAGAAGCAGAAGATATTAAGAGGTGGCAAGAATACACAGAAGAACTATACAAAAACTCTTCACGAGCAAGATAACCACGATGGTATGATCACTCACCTAGAGACAGACATCCTGGAATGTGAAGTCAAGTGGGACGTAGAAAGCATCACTATGAACAAAGCCAGTGGAGGTGATGGAATCCCAGTTGAGCTGTTTCAAATCCTGAAAGATGATGCTGTGAAAGTGCTGCACTCAATATGCCAGCAAATTTGGAAAACTCAGCAGTGGCCACAGGACTGGAAAAGGTCCATTTTCATTCCAATCCCAAAGAAAGGCAATGCCAAAGAATGCTCAAACTACCGCACAATTGCACTCATCTCACATGCTGGTAAAGTAATGCTCAAAATTCACCAAGCCAGGCTTCAGCAATACGTGAACCATGAACTCCCTGATGTTCAAGCTGGTTTTAGAAAAGGCAGAGGAACCAGAGATCAAATTGCCAACATCTGCTGGATCATGGTAAAAGCAAGAGAGTTCCAGAAAAACATCTATTTCTGCTTTATTGACTATGCCAAAGCCTTTGACTGTGTGGATCACAACAAACTGTGGAAAATTCTGAAAGAGATGGGAATACCAGACCACCTAACCTGCCTCCTGAGAAATCTGTATGCAGGTCAAGAAGCAACAGTTAGAACTGGACATGGAACAACAGACTGGTTCCAAATAGGAAAAGGAGTACGTCAAGGCTATATATTGTCACCCTGCTTATTTAACTTATATGCAGAGTACATCATGAGAAACACTGGACTGGAAGAAGCACAAGCTGGAATCAAGATTGCTGGGAGAAATCTCAATAACCTCAGATATGCAGATGACACCAGCCTTATGGCAGAAAGTGAAGAGGAACTAAAAAGCCTCTTGATGAAAGTGAAAGAGGAGAGTGAAACAGTTGGCTTAAGGTTCAACATTCAGAAAATGAAGATCATGGCATCTGGTCCTATCACTTCATGGGAAATAGATGGGAAAACAGTGAAACAGTGTCAGACTTTATTTTTGGGGGGCTCCAAAATCACTGTAGATGGTGACTGCAGCCATGAAATTAAAAGACGCCTACTCCTTGGAAGAAAAGTTATGACCAACCTAGATAGTATATTCAAAAGCAAAGACATTACTTTGCCGACTAAGGTCCGTCTAGTCAAGGCTATGGTTTTTCCTGTGGTCATGTATGGATGTGAGAGTTGGACTGTGAAGAAGGCTGAGAGCCGAAGAATTGATGCTTTTGAACTGTGGTGTTGGAGAAGACTCTTGAGAGTTCCTTGGACTGCAGGAGATCCAACCAGTCCATTCTGAAGGAGATCAACCCTGGGATTTCTTTGGAAGGAATGATGCTAAAGCTGAAGCTCCAGTACTCTGGCCACCTCATGCGAAGAGTTCACTCACTGGAAAAGACTTTGATGCTGGGAGGGGTTGGGGGCAGGAGGAGAAGGGGATGACCAAGGATGAGATGGCTGGATGGCATCACGGACTCGATGGACGTGAGTCTAAGTGAACTCTGGGAGATGGTGATGGACAGGGAGGCCTGGCGTGCTGCGACTCATAGGGATGCAAAGAGTCGGACACAACTTCCTGAGTTCTAATTGGTCTTAAACCTAAGCTAGTAATATTGTCTCAGCTTGAAAGGTTAGGTGCTCATCAGGTCCTTCTAGAAGCAGATGTCCAGGTGGGATTGATTAGCTGCATAAATATTTACTGAGGTTGACATCTATAGAGGGAAATAAGGAGGAAGATGGAAGAGGCTGAGAGACCTGTCAAGCAGAGATGCAGAACATATCTGGAGCCCAGGTGAAACAGAGAGAAGGAAGATTGGGTAGAAGTGTGTTAGACAGCCGTGTGGTTTTAAGAGAGTCTGGCAAAGACTTTGGAGAATCCTTATTTCAAAAGTCACCTGTTAGAGGAGCTCCACCCCAACACCCAGAAAGCAGGTCTGCCTTTGCAGCTCTGCCCCGCTCAGGCATTGGCCTGGGGAAGTCTGGCCTCAGTGGAAACACAGTAACGGCTCTCAGAGTCCAGCAGCGGGGGCTCCTCACAGTCAGAGATCCAAGAGGTGTATTCTTACAACTTCTACGGTGGTTAAGCATATTTTTAAAATTTATTTACTTATTTTTGCCATAGGACCTTGAACTAAGAAAACATCATTTTGAGGATGAACCTTGGCTGGTTTATTTTCAGAAGGTGTTAGTTATCGAAATATTCTTGGACAATGTCAATGTATTTATAAAGCTGAATGCAACTGCTTTCCTTCCTGAGAACAGAAAAGGTTGTACTAATATGAGCATATATGTTCAATAGCAGCAAGAGGCAGTCATGCCAAGTCTAGAATGTACCTACATTATAGCAGAAAGAATCTGAATACAGCTTTGCAAGGTCTCTCAGATCATGCTAAGTCAGACATTGCAGCATCCACAGCATTGCTAATTATCCACCAATAGGAATAAGATCTTAAAATAATAACTCATTTAAAATTAAAAGATGTTCTCCTGAAGCTTTTCATTTTATGAGAACATCAGTAATAACCAGCTTGACAAAGGTTATAACCCATGTGCTTTATTAATTGCTAATCATCAAATTATACCTTTACATAACAGTAAAGGACAATTTAAGGAGTAACACTGATGCAAAGCAAACACAACTATCTGTATCGACAAATAGATATGAAACTAAAGGGCCCTGGGGAAAGTGAAAAACTAATTCAGTCATTTTATCTATGCAATAAGAAATAAACATATTAAACATACTTGAATGACTCAACTATTTGTTTGGAAAATTTTTGACTGTATTGTCAAAACAGCCAAGATTGACATTTTTTAAAAAAACATTTTACTCATAATTTGCAGTATTCTATAAAAATAGCCTTAGGGATGAATTATAGAAGCATAAATATTAAGTTGGAATAGGACTGGTAATCAAGAATTGATGCCAAATAAGGATAGGACCCTAAAGAAGCTAGCATCATTGAGCATAAATGAATGGATACCAAAGGGAACTGAAATTTTAGAAGCTAGGAGAGTTCTTCCAAGATCATTTCATTTTCCCTGAGAGGAAGATACAATCAGATACTTACTTTCTAAACAAAGAGAACTTCTTCCTATCTTTGTCATAGAATAGCTGGAAATTTAAAAAAACAAACAAACAAACAAACATTTTCCAGTGAGGTCTCCAATGAATTAATGTCAAAATTCATGTTAAAAAAAACAAATCTGTGATGACATCATAGATAACTATGTCCCCTATACTCCCATTACACCTAGTATATATTTTCATTTACAGTCTACTTCAGTTTACATATTATATATTAATTATCCAAATGGCTATCTCCCTCAATATTGAAGGTGTTGAGCACTTCTTTTCAACTTTCACATCACTTGCAACAAGCAATGTTCTAGATTATTAGGGGATTTTCCAGGTTTACAACTTGGCTCCAACACTAAATGTGCTTCCTTGAGCAAATCTGTAAACCTCTTCAAGAGACAGTTTAAAAGAGGAATTATAACACTACCTAACTGTGTTGGCACGAGTGTAAATGGAATAATGTATGTAAACATTTAGATTGTATCAGATATTTGTCTGTGCTAAGTAGTTTCAGTCATGTCTGATTCCCCAATCCTATATACTGTAGCCCACCAGGCTCCTGTGTCCACAGGATTCTCCAGGCAAGAATACTGGACCGGGTTGCCATTTCCTACTCCAGGGGATCTTCCCAACAATAATATATGTAAAGATTTAGATTGTATCAGATATAGTTATTATAAAATACTGATAGTTTATTTACTATCATTACGTTTTAAAATTATAGCAGATACTCTGTCAATATTTGTTGAATGAAAGTGTTTTGTGACCTTAATGATCAGCCCAATAGTAGCCCCTATTGTTTTGTTTACTAATTCTTGAACTACTTGCAGCCATTAATGTCATTCCTTTCTCTCTTTTTTTCTTCCAGTCGTTCTGAGATATAATTGACATACTGTATGAGTTGATAGCACAGCATAATGATTTGATTACCACAATCAGTTTAGTAAACACCAATAATATCAAATAGAAACAAAAACATATTTTACTTGTGATGAGAACTCTTAGGATTTACCCTCTTAATTACTTTCATATATAACACACAGCAGTATTAATTAAATAAATCATGTGTACATTACATCCCTAGTACTGATTTATAACTGGAAGTTTATACCTTTCAATCATCTTCATCCAATTCTCTCTGCCTGACTCCCTGCCTCTGGTAACCACAAAGCTCATCTCTTTATCTATGAGTGTTATTTGTTGGCTTGTTTTTTGAAGTACAATTGACCTGCATCACTATGTTAGTTCCTGGTACATAACACAATGATTCTATATTTCTATATATAACACAATTATCACCAATGATAAGTCTAGCTATCATCTGTTACCATACAAAGACATTTGTTGTTTAGTCACTAAGTCATGTCCAAGTCTCTGTGATCCCATGGACTGTAGCCTGCCAGGCTCCTCTGTTCATGGGATCTTGCAGGCAAGAATGCTGAAGTGGGTTACCATTTCTTCCTCCAGGAGATCTTCTCAACCCAGGGATCAAACCCATGCCTCCTGCATTAGCAGGAGGATTCTTTACTGCTGAGCCACCAGAAAATCACAATACAAAGATAATACACACATAATTATTGATTATATTCCCCATGTTGTAATTTCATCCCTGTGACCCATTTATTTTGTTACTGAACATGTGTACCTCTTAATTTCCTTCATTTATTTCACTCATCCCCTCACCCCCATGCTGCTGCTACTGCTCCTGCTATTCACTTCAGTCATGTCTGACTCTGTGCGACCCTATAGACCGCAGCCCACCAGGCTCCTCCTTCCCTGGGATTCTCCAGGCAAGAACACTGGAGTGGGTTGCCATTTCCTTCTCCAATGCATGAAAGTGAAAAGTGAAAGTGAAGTCGCTCAGTCATGTCCTACTCTTAGCAACCCCATGGACTGCAGCCTACCAGGCTCCTCCATCCATGGGGTTTTCCAGGCAAGAGTACTGGAGTGGGGAGCCATTGTCTTCTCCCATACAAGCCCCTAATTTTTAAGATTATGGAGGTTCACAGTAAAAATAAGTCATGTTAAGTGCTTGACTTCATGATACCACACTCTGTCATCCTTAAGCTGTTTGTTCAGGTAGTATCCTAAACTGCACAGCTCAGAGAAGAGGCTTTCTGAGATCTCACACACTGGCAGTGAGGTGGGAATATCACAGCCAAGGCCTCGAAGAGTGGCAATGTGGGAAGCAGAGATTAAAAAGACACAACTCTCACCCTGGCTCCTAGGAAAGAGATTTCACATCAAAATCCACAAATCTAAGTACAGTAAACCAGATTTTAATTCAAACCAATATTGATATTAAATGCCTGATATGTAAGGAAAGAACATGTTTCGGTGTATAATAAGTAAAGCTTTCCAGTGATGAGAACACTAAAAATTAAGGAATACATCTCAACAGGAAAATGCCAATAGCAGAAAACAAAGCCAAGTGGAAAATTTTAAGACCTATGCAACAAAGTGATGTCTCCTGAAAAGTCTACCAACTTAAAAAAAAAAAAACAAACACACACTTTGAAATCTAATAAAGTTTTCATGGAAGAGGACAAGTTACAAAATAAATGTCTAGACACTGATAGCTTCTATACTACCAAAATCCAGAAAAGATACTGAAAACATTCCCAATTCAAAGGAGCAATAAAAACACAAAACCTATAAAAATAAACATATCAATATATATAAGAACCTACATTCAAAGCTTACAAAAACTTACAAAGACCAAAAATAAACTTCAAATAAATGTAGAAATATAGAATAGTGAAGATAGGATTCATCATTACAAATATATCAAGTCTTCCCCAAATAATGCATAAGTTTAAAGCAACTCCAATATAAACAGATGATTTAGAACCTATGAACAAACTATAAAATCCATCTGGAAGAATAAATGGGAAAAATAACCAAAAACAAAAAAAAAACTGTGCTCTATAAGGACAGAACTAGGGAGGGGATGTTACCTGAGTACAAAGTAAGAAGGCTGGAGGGACACGTCAAGGGAGAGTCCTGGAAGGAAAGAGGAAATTCTAAGTGCAGGAGAGACAAATGCAAATACTACACTGAAGATAAGAGGCAGGACCAAACCAGTGCCACAGAGCAAGAGTTCAGAGCTGGCCAGGCAAGTCAGAAGAGACCCAGGGAGGAGGGCCGTGGGAGGCTGCTGGAGTAACCCCGGATGCCCTTGGTAGAAAGCAGGTGATTCCTAGCCATCTGGGGATGATCCTTAGAGCTTACAGAACAGAAGCTAATGCGGCCACCAACTGCACTCTCACTCCTGTGCACACAAGCTCCCAATTCCCCTTAGTGCTCCTAGGGCACCATCATCAGGTCCCTACTGACATGCACCAGTCACATTATGCATGCGCCATCGTGGAGGGACAGAACCAATCCGGCTCTTCTCAGAGCTGAAGCACTTGCCCAAGTATCAGACAGCTTAGTCCAGTGATGGGAGCTTCCAGGCTGAAGCTTCCACCTTTTCCACAAGGAGCAGTCAAATATTATGTTACCCACCATCTCTACATACTATCAACATCCAGCTGGAAGAATGGGGAGGATAACCCTTATCCTTCAGATTCATCAAGCATTTCAAAGTTGGACAGTGTGCAGAACAAACTTCTTGATAACTGGTTAAATATAATTGATAAGAGTATGAACTTGAGCCAGAGAAATGTGAGCTTCAATCCTGACTCAGCCACTTTCAAAATGCGGATGGTCATGTAATTTCTCTAGGCCTATCTTGGGGAAGCTGGGGTTAACATCTTGAAAGATCACTGTGAGTATTATAAGCAAATATAAAAAGCATTGTCATATGGTATTATAATCGCATTTGCTCTTACTATCTTAAGTAGGACACTCAGTATCCAGTAGACAGAGCTTCTTAACCCTTCATTCTTAAGCCTTTTACAAATGCTGTTTTGCTTTGTTTTTTCCTACAAAAACAGCAGGGTCTTAACTGACAAATCTTTTTCTTTTCAAAAAAAAAAAACAACAACAACAGTATCTAAAGAAACCCTCTAGAATAGCCTACAAGGCAAGAAGAGAAGGCCCATAGAGTGTATTGTCATCCCGCAGGGGTGAAGTGGTTCCATTTTTCAGTGAGCCACTTCCCTTTGGCTAGCATAAAATTATCACTTGACATTTGCAGGTGATACATATCCTCAGAGAAAGAACTTTAACCAATGTCAGAGTTCTTCTGTACAAAGGAAACACATGTGCGCCTCAGGCAGTTGTGTCTGGGCCAAAGTCCTTCCCAGCAATACGGGTCAGAGCTCTGCTGCCATCCTCAGACATTCCACTCAGGATCAAAACTGCATGTGAAAGTCTCACTGCCTGTTGTGGCCCTGATCCCACACGGGCAGGAGGGCGGTGGGAAGGGAAGACATGTTAATGATGCATAGGAGAACGGTCAAGAGTACGGAGGTACAGTGTAGGATGGGACCATAATATTGCCAATTTCAGCATCAAGTTTCTGGAACTTTCATGATGTTTCTTTCCTAGGTATCTGGTCCCAAAGCCAGGTGGGTTGATCCCAAAATTTCTTCTGTCTCACTGGTATGAAATTAGTTTCTTGTTTTCCTCGCCACAGCAGTGGAAGAAGGAAGAGTGATTTACTCATGAAAAGAAGAAAATGTTTAAATCTTCATTATTGTTTGCAGTATGAGTGCTGAGTCACTACACATGATATTGTCCCCATTCTTTATATGCTTAGAAGTTAAGAATTTAAAGATACAGAGGGAGTTCACTCTCTTCTTGAATAACAATCCCAATTCCCATGTCAAAATTTAAACTTCAGAAAATATTCTGAGGAAAGGAAGTACCATGCAATTATAAAAGTTACAGCCTAGGGGTAGGTAAACCTCATAGTAGCTGAACTCTGATTAAGCAACATTATTAACAACATATAACAACAAGAATCAGAGAAGGCAAAGCACCCCACTCCAGTACTCTTGCCTGGAAAATCCTATGAATGAAGGAGCCTGGTAGGCTGCAGTCCATGGGGTCGCCAAGAGTCGGATACGACTGAGCGACTTCCCTTTCACTGTTCTCTTTCATGCATTGGAGAAGGAAATAGCAACCCACTCCAGTGTTCTTGCCTGGAGAATCCCAGAGATGGGGGAGCCTGGTGGGCTGCCGTCTATGGGGTCGCACAAGAGTCAGACACGACTGAAGTGACTTAGCAACAACAAGAAAATGTCCTATGAGAAAAAAAATGTTTGTATGAATCAGCAAAACTCCCTACCTATATAAAAGCATTTATTGTTTGGAACTACATAGACAATCGTATTTTGATGATGCTGTCTAAGAATGCTGCTCTCTTTTCATAGACTAGGATGTCTTCCCTCTGCCCAACTCTTCCTAAAAATGAAAAAGTGACCTCAAACTGAAGGCCACTGATACAGACAAAGATGTGTGTGCAGTCAAATGCTCTGCCACCTTGTGTGTGAGTGTGAGTGTGTGTGCACCCTAGGGTAGGGAGTGATTCCTGGGAACTGAATCTGAAGAATTAAGGCTATGAAAGCAGATGATTTTGGAGACTGAATAAAGAAAAGAAGGAACTCATATTCAACTCTGGGCTTGCCAGGTGGCTCAGTCGGTAAAGAATCTGCCTGCTCAATGTGGGATATTCAAAAGACATGGGTTCCATCCCTGGGTTGGGAAGATACCCTGGAGCGGGAAATGGCATCCCACTCTGGTACTCTTGCGTGGAAAATCTCATGGACAGAGGAGCCTGGCAGGCTATAGTGCATGGGGTCGCAAACAGTCGGACACTACTGCCTGCTACTCTGAAGAGTATGAAACAGAAAGTTGTTTTAATTCAGCTTCTTAGGTGCCAGGGCTAATCTGTAATAATTCTCTTTTGTGCCAAAACAAGATTCTGCCTAAAGGAACTGCTCTGTAGGCATCTGTCAGTGGTAACTATGGCAGTTTGGGCACAGGAAATCCACCAGTGGTAGTAAGATTCTTCAGACTGATTTAAGTCTGCAACCAGCACAGCTGGGGACTTTAGGGACTCTGACAATGTCTATATGCTAGTTAAGAGATGTTCATTACTGAGAAAAAGGGAGATAAAAAATAAAATTAAAATGGAAAAAATGCAAATAAAAGAATAAGACAATGGAAGTAAGAATGAGTGGAAAATTCAAGGTTGTATATCTCAACCTAGTACAGAGTATAACTTTCTCATACAGAGTTTTGCAAAAGTGCAAATAGTTTCATAGATAATGAGCCCTCAGACATCAATAGTATTAAAGTACATGGTAAAATCCATCATATCTGATGAACTACAGGATTTCCCTGGGCTCTCTAAAATTTAAGATACTTTGATTCTACAAAAAATAAACAAAGTTTTCTTTCTGTCTCCCAAAAGCAAAGCACATGCTAAAACTTCACCTCTGGAAGTTAGAATTAATATTACAATATTTAACACAGAGACAATCAGACTTTAAGCGTGTTACACTGTGTAGAGCAGCATTTATAAAAATAGTGCTTGGCATGGGAACGATAAGAAAAATATGTGAGAGGAGGTGAATGACACTTGTCTGAATCAGATAAGTTCAATTTACGTTGCTAGGAGAAAAGGAAACAGTGCTTCCAGAAACTGACGAGCTCCGAGCTAGAAAATCAGCAGCACCTATAAGTGCATGTGAAGTCAATGGCAGTTTTTCAAACCTATGAAAACAAGACAATTTCCACGGCAGCACAGAGCTGCCTTTCAGTGGATTTATGATTCCTTTCTTCATCACCCCAACTCTCCCTCCTTTAAACTCACATTTTAGGGAGGTTACAGAACAAACATAAGAGTCAAGCAGAGATTTATATTCTTACTTTGTTAGGGGAGTATCAAACCCATCTAATCTTCAGGCCCTCTACTTAGCATTTTATTTCAAGTGGACTACCAGCCATGATTTTACCATTTTGTTGGTAGAGTTTTAGTTATTCCATGTGACTCTTAAGGGGATAGGAAATATCACTTCTGCGAATTTTAGAAATGCATCTTCTAAAAAGATTGTTTTGGATGTTCCATACTACTAACATGTCTCTCTTCATGCAGATTCTATTAAAATGTGCCATCCTATTTGGGATGTAAATAAAGAAGCAGCTAAACAACCCTCCAGAGTTCTCCACTAATAGCTTCATAATTATTATTTTTTAATTCCACTTTGTTTTAAAGCATTCTTAATTGTGCAGACAGAAATCGGACTACACAAAATACAAAGATTACCATACTGTGAATGCCCACGTAACCCCCACACAGGCAAGAATATAGAATAATTCCAGTACCCTTGAAATTTATCTTGCGCTTCCTCCAAATTACTATCTCCTCCTACTTCGTCAAAAACCATAGTACTGACTTCTAAGTTAATCACTTCCTTGACCATTGTTTTTGTGCAGTGCCTGTTCATCTCTCCTGCTCATGTTTCTATTGGGTTGCCTAATTTGTAGGAATTCATCATATACTTTGGATACAAGCTCTTTGTCAAATATATGCTCTAGCAGTGTTCTAGGGCTCCCATAACAGAATACCATAGACTGGGTGGCTTAAACAACAGAAATTTATTTTCTTACGGTTATAGAGGCTGGAAGTCCAATTTTGAGGTGCTGGCTGGGTTTGTTTCTGGTGAGACATCTTTTCCTGACTTGCACACAGATACCTTCTTACTATGTCCTCATGTGGTCTCCTTGTTAATACTCCTAGTAGCCCTTCTTCTTATAAGAACACCAGTCCTATTGGACTAGAGTCCATCTTTATGACCTCATTTAACTTCAGTTACCTCCTTAGAGGTCCTATTTCTAAATACGGTCACATTGCGGGTTAAAGCTTCAACATATGGATTTGGGGTGAACACCATTCAGTCCATAACGAACACTTAGCAAGTATTTTCTGTCACTTTGTGACCTCCTGTTTTACCCCTTTAATGCTATCTTCTGTTTTCTTCACAGATTTAATTTTTATTTTATATTTTTATTTACATTTATCAAACAGAATGTCTTCACTTTAGTCACAGTCCCATTTATCAATTTTTCTCTTTATAATTAGTGCCTCTTTGTATTTTAAGAGATCTTTTCATAACCCAAAGTCAAAAAGATAATGTTCTATATAATCTTTTAGAGCTTTATTATTTTGCCTAATAATTTTATTTTTGTATGTGACATGAGGATGGGATGGAATCGAGATTTATTTTTCCCACATAATCATTTACCCAGCAGCATTTATTGAAAATATCATCCTTTTCCCACTGCTCTGTGGGAACTACTTTCTGGTTAATCAAGTGTCTATTGATCAGCTTCTAAGTTCTTCAGTCCCAACCTTCGGTCTATATTTTTAATCCCAGGATCAATACCACTCTGACTTTATTATTATAACTTTGTTATATGTATTAATATTCAAATAGCAAATTCTCTTTGTTTTTCTTTATGAAGAATGTCTTGGAAAACTTTATATATTTAGGGATACAAATTAGTGTTTAAAAGTGAAATTATCTGGTACCAGGAAACTGTTTTAAAATATATCAACCAAATGATGAGAATAGATGGAATAAAATTGACAAAGTAGGTATATAGCATTTTTAACAATTCTTTTCATACTGTTCATGGGGTTCTCAAGGCAAGAATACTGAAGTGGTTTGCTATTCCCTTTTCCAGTGGACCACATTCTGTCAGACCTCTCCATCATGTCCTGTCCGTCTTGGGTGGTCCCACACGGCATGGTTTCATTGAGTAAGACGAGGCTGTGGTCCATGTGATAGACGGAGAAACAGTGGAAACAGTAGCTGACTTTATTTTTCTGGGCTCCAGAATCACTGCAGATGGTGACTGCAGCCATGAAATTAAAAGATGCTTACCCCTTGGAAGAAAAGTTATGACCAACCTAGATAGTATATTCAAAAGCAGAGACATTACTTTGCCAACAAAGGTCCGTCTAGTCAAGGCTATGGTTTTTCCAGTGGTCATGTATGGATGTGGACTATAAAGAAAGCTGAGTGCCAAAGAACTGATGCTTTTGAGCTGTGATGTTGGAGAAGACTCTGGAGAGTCCTTTGGACTGACTGCAAGGAGATCCAACCAGTCCATCTTAAAGGAGATCAGTCCTGAGTGTTCATTGGAAGGACTGATGTTGAGGCTGAAACTCTAATACTTTGGCCACCTGATGCAAAGAACTGACTCATTTGAAAAGACCCTGATGCTGGGAAAGATTGAGGGCAGGAGGAGAAGTGGTTGACAGAGGATGAGATGGTTGGATGGCATCACCGACTCAATGGACCTGGGTTTGGGTGGACTCCAGGAGTTGGTGATGGACAGGGAAGCTTGGCGTGCTGTGGTTCATGGGGTCACAAAGAGTCGGACACGACTGAGCGACTGAACTCAACTGAACTGAAATTTACTTCCATGAATTCTTAAACAAATTTAATCAAAAATTTTTAAAACTCTATCATCTGTATCACCAAAAGAATATATTAAATAATCTTTGTCCTCGCATTTTAAAACAGTTGTTAATCAAAATTCACTGAATTGTATACCTTAAACAGGAGAACTGTATGGTGTGTTTTGTATTTTTTACATTATTGACAATATCCCCTGTGAATGATAACAGAATTATTTTATGTATTTTTTGTTACTTAAACATGCAGGATCTTTTAAAAAAAATGTCCAATTGGAGAAGCGATATCAGATGTCCTTGCCTTGTTCTTGACCTAGGGGAATTTTCAACATTTCACTCCTACAAATGACTGACATGTTGTATCACTTTATAGGTACTCTTCAGACTGAGGAAGTTCATTTTTTACCATTTTGCTAAAGATTAGTCAAAAATAGTTGTTGGTAGTTATCTAATACTTTCAAAACTTTATCTGATGAGGTGATCATATGACTTTTCCCATCATTCTGATAATGTTGAATGCTATGACTTCCTATTTGAATGTTATGAAATCTCGGTTCTTAGAAGAAATTCAGCTGGCTTATGTTATCTTTCTCATTTATTGTTAGACTTGGTTTACTAATATCTCTTGGAATATTTGTATTTACATTCATGAATGCTATTATTCTGCATTTTTTTCTCGTAATGCCCTTGTAAGGTTTTAGTGTCAAAGATGTGCTGCCCTAATGAAATTAGCTGGAGTGTTTCCTTTTTTTCTCAAGACTTGAGAGGAGTTTGTGAAAATTTTGCATTATGTTTTCTTTGAAAGTTAGGTATACTTTTCCAGTGATGCTATCTGAGCCTGGGGTTTTTCTTGTGAGAAGATTTTTAAATATAGATTTAATTGCTTTCATTGTTACCCAGCTCTTCAGACTTCCTGTTTCTTATTGTGCCAGTTATAATAATTGTATTTTCCTAAGTATTTGTCTATTTCATTTATATTTTCAAGTTCTAAGATTCATAATGTCTTGCTATGATCTTTTAAATGTTTGAAAAACTCATGACAATGCTTCTAATTCCTCACTTTGTTTCTGTTTTTGTTTTTTTTTTTTTTTCTGTTTTTGATCTGTTTCACCAGGTGTTCAGCAGTTTCCTTAATCTTTCCAAAGAACTAACTTTTGGCTTTCTTAATTCTAACTTTATATTTATTCTCTTGCCATTAATTTGTACACTTTTCTTTATTTCTATTTTTTGTGGAGATTTTGTTAATATCTCAAAAGGAATCAGCCAATCTTCTGGTCTAACATGTTCATTAAGGATTATAAATGCCTTTCGAAACCTAGCTTCACTACATCCTGCAGTGATTATATAGCATTCTAAATTGTCATTCTGTTTAAAATATTTGCTAATTTTCACTGGAATTTATTCTTTGATTTAGAGGTTATTTCTAAATGCATTTTTTAAATTTTTAGTTGTGGAAATTTTATAACACATATAAAGACTGAGACAATAGTTTAATGAATCCACCAAGGGCTCATAAATCAGACTCAATAATTATCAGCTCATGTGCATATTATTTTCATCTTTATTCCCAGTTTGCTTCTCTGTTCTCAGGACCTTTTTGAAGCAAATCATTGGTAAATATGTCATCTGTAAATAGCTTAAAAATATAAGGACTGTGTTTCAAAATATAACCATATTATTCCTTAATATACCCAATGTTGAATCAGTTTAAATTTTCCTAATTCTCATAACCTAATTTTTATAGTTTATTAACCAAATAAGCCATGATATCTTCATTTCACAATTGTTGGCTATATCACAAGTATACTTCTTAATTTCTAAACATATGTGGATTTTAAAGGGTCTTTCCAATGCTTATTTCTTGGTGAATTTCATGTGGTCTAAGAACATACTTTAATTTGTATGTGTATTCTGCATTTTGGGGTTTAAGTGCTATAAATACATCCATCACACTTGAAGTGTTGACAGGGTTTCTCAAATCTTTAATGTCCTTACTAATTATTTTCTGCTAGTTCTACCAGTTACAGAGGGAGATATAGACAACATCTATCATTCTAATAGTAAGTTTATACATTTTTTTCTTCTATTCCTGTTGATTTTGCTTATATATTTTAAAACTAAATTATTAGATACATATAAATTTAAAATTATTTATCTGGTGAATGAACTTTATACCATTACGAACTATCTCTAATATTCATTTTTGCCTGAGTATCTTCTTTATCTTTATATTAATATAACCACAATAGCTATCATTTGTAAAGAATTTGTATGATGCTTCTTTTTCCATCCTTTTACTTTCAAACTTTCTAAAGCATCATATTTTATACGTGTCTCTTTATATGCCTAAAAAACGTCAATGGCAGTAAGGAGTACAGGTTCAGACTCTGGAATTTAGAAAAATAGGTGGAAATAATCCAGACATGAGGCTGGGAATGTGCAGAGCCAGAAATCAGTAGTTTAAATAAAACAATTAATTTCAGAAGAAAAGAAGGTGGGTCTGCCTTCACATTCACTACTCCTGAGTTATGAAGACAATATATAAGCTCATAAAATGCAATTACAAAAAGGGATCTTTGAGGAAATCAAATCTTTACCCCCTTTCTGTTATACATTAAGAACTTAGATGGAAATGATCAAAAGGGATAGACTGACAGAAAAAGAACAGAGGCAGAAATGTCTTATTTAGCAAGCTGGACTATAATTATTGTTATTAAGTTAAATTACATATTACGGGGCCAATAAAGCAGCTACTATTTGTGCCAATTACTAAATTAGTATTTTAAGAATGAATATTGCTGAAAAAATGTGAAAATAAGATGATGCATTAAAATATTTAATAATTTTATATTTAGTAATGCATATTAAAGCTGAGTGCTGAAGAACTGATGCTTTTGAACTGTGGTGTTGGAGAAGACTCTTGAGAGTCCCTTGGACTGCAAGGAGATCCAACCAGTCCATTCTAAAGGAGATCAGCCCTGGGTGTTCTTTGGAAGGAATGATGTTAAAGCTGAAACTCCAGTACTTTGGCCACCTCATGCAAAACGTTGACTCATTGGAAAAGACTCTGATGCTGGGAGGAATTGGGGGCAGGAGGAAAAGGGGACGACAGAGGATGAGATGGCTGGATGGCATCACTGACTCGATGGACGTGAGTTTGAGTGAACTCCGGGAGATGGTGATAGACAGGGAGGCCTGGCGTGCTGCGATTCATGGGGTCACAAAGAGTCGGACATGACTGAGCGAATGAACTGAACTGAACTGAACTGAGTGCATATTAATAAAGCATATTTAACATTTTCTAAAAAAGATAACCCATGAGAAATAGCATATGCATGCTGGACATTCTGTCCTCTTTTTTTTTTTCTTTTCCTTTACTTCCGATGCTATTTGAGACCCATGGATAAGGGATTAAAAACCTCATGGTTTTCTCTGAAAAACTCTGGGTTTATTGCCCAAAAACCAAAATCTGAAATCCAGTTTAGCCACTTACTAACCATGTGCCCTTGATAAATCACTCATCTCTCAAATTATCATAATATGGGAATAAAATGTCCATTCTATAGATTAGGAAAATATATTGAAAACACAAGATGACTATCCAAAATGAGCTTTTATAATCATTTATCTAAATGAGTATATAACATTAAGTTAAACTTTCATGAAAAGAAAGCAGGTAGAAATATTTGTTCAGCTATATCCATGTCTTTCCCTTTCATCCCTCCTCTACAGCCGAGAATATCCTCACAAGGATTAGACCTAAAACAGAACATGGTAGTAAAGTTAAAGATGAGTGTGCATGTCTGTGTGTTAGAGGGAGGTGCTAATGACAGAAATTCCTAGTTTTTTTCCTACACTGACACAAACTCATTATGAAGTAAAAGTACAGACTTTTTCTTCTTTTCTGGAAGCCTTCTGGACACCTGATAGAAAACTGAACTACTTCTATTTCACTACCCAATAAATTTGGTGTTTTCCTCAGAACTATAAGCGTTAAAAAAAAAAAAACCCACAATTTTCCTATACATGAATATGTATAGCTGAGTCCTTTTGCTGTCTATCTGGAACTATTACAACATTGATAATTGGCTACACCCCAAAAAATCCCTAAATGCTTTCCATGTTTACAGATGAAAGGGGAGGTCACATTTTAAAGGCAATTAAATATAAGAATCTGAGTGAGTAAAGGAAAAAGGTGGCCTAGAACTGTAGGAAAGAATGTTCATGGACTCTACCATGAACTAGCTGTGTGATTTCAAGAAAATTACTAAGCACCCTCATCTATACTATGAGGCCAATAAACTAGATGGTAGTTAAGATCTTAAGACATGGTTTTCATTGTAACAAACCATGATTTTCTTGTTTGTATATTTAATATTTGAAAATTATTCTCTGACACTATTATATCTCTGGAGATAGCAGTTATACAGATACACATTGATGCTTTTTTAAATATGCGCACATACTGACGCTTTTTAAAATTCATCTAAATTGCACATTAATTCTTTGAATTAATAAACAGCAGTACAACTGGCCAGATTGATATTTTACAATGGTTGTTCAATACTTCTAATAGTACCAACAACCATCATATATGAAAAGCTCATACATTAGTCTGAGTTGCAAATGAAACACTATGTATACTGTCTTCCTTAGTGCTTTCATCATTCTATGAGTAATATTAAGTCATTAACCATCATATGATACCACTTATATGTGGAATCCAGAAAAAAAATGACACAAATGAACTTATTTACAAAGCAGACATAGGAAAGAAAATACGGTTACTAAAGGGGTTGAGCAGGGGGGAGGAGGGAAGTTACATTTGGAAGTTTGGGATTAACAGATAAACACTATTATATATAAAATGGGTAAACAATAACCTACAATGGAAAAGAATCTGAAAAAGACTATATACGTATATATGTATAACTGACTAATGTTGCTGATACACTTGAAATTAACACAACACTGTAAATTAACTATTGTGTGTGTGTATGTTGCTCGGTCACGTCCAATCTTTCTGACCCCATGGACTCTGTCCACAGGATTCTACAGGCAAAAATACTGGAGTGGATTGCCATTTCCTTCTCCAGGAGATCTTTCCAACCCAGGGATCCAACTCCAACATGGGATGGAACACATGTCTCTTCAGTTTCCTGCATCTGAACCACCAGGGAAGCACCTGTACTTCAACCAAAAAAGAAAAAAAAAAAAGACATTTGAGGAAATTGAGACTCATGTCATAAACAAATGTCAGAGAACAGGTCTGCGTGGCCCCCGACTAAACAATATTGATGATACTAAAAAGCTGCTAAAATATACTAAAAATCACCAATAAGTCCTTCATAGTGACTGATTCTTAAAGAACTGTCAATAGGAAGACGCTGTAGATCTATGGCTATTTAAATTGTTGGCAAGCTCTAAAGAGTTGGTTGGTAAATTCATCATTCAGTTACATAATTACACCTACAAACAGTAAAATGTTCTTTTACACAGATCAACATGAAAGACCCAAAAATGCACATTACCCAAGAGAAATGAGAGCAAAGCTCTGTTGTTGAGTTCCTGGATAATTCAAATCCCTTTCTCAATTTCCCTCCGCCTACCCCAGGTTGAACTCTCCATTAAAATCACCTCAGTATGAAAAAGAAAATGTAATGGCTAGAAAGAAAGGGTGGGATAAAAAGGTCCCCCCATATTGTCTATGTAAATCAAGTCCCATGCAACAGTGACATGGCAGACTGCCAGACTGTTTGGGGGGACAATTTTCACCCTCTCATGCCCTAGTGATTCCATTTAAGTAAGAAGTGGATGTAAAGTACAGGCTCAACAGTTATCAGGGCTTTTTCTAGACACTGTGATGGAGATTCTGGGTTGCCCTAGATTTTGGTTTATCACCAATTTTATCTATAGATAAACTCAGGGGCAAATACCTACAGCATGGAAAAGATAGATTTTCAACAAAGAATCTAGTAGGCTCATTTGGGGTGGGGTTTTAGCAGCAGAGGCCTGCTTGAAATGACAAATAAAATAGTAGACTGCATTGTGCCGGAGCAAATACCCTATAGTTCCCTACTCTTCTTCCATGGATCTGCCAGAGATGAGCTACAGATCAGACTCCTGGTTTTCACTCCTGGAGCCGGGAAAAAATGGGGATATAAAGTTCCTAGTAGAAATGATAACAGAAGAAAGAAGGCTGATCTGAGTCACAGAGAAGTGGAATACCCTTAACTGCAACAGAAGCAAATCCAAGGTCATCTTAGGATACCAGGTAGAGTGAAATGGGTTTGCTTCACAAGGCAAGATGTGGATGGGGATGGGCAACCAAGTCAGGAGTCAGAGAAACTGAGAGCAGCAGGAAGTATGGGACCAGAGCTAATTCAGAGCAGAGGTTGGGAACCCTTTTCTGTAATGGGTTATACTATAGATACCTTAGGCTTTGCAGGACATACAGCATCTCCTCAATTCTACCATTCAGTGGCTCCAGGAAACATGGCATTAAAGCATATGGCTGTGTTTCTACTAAACTTGGTGTATGGACACTGAAATTTGAATGTTATATAATTTTTCACATTACAAAACATTGCTCTTCTTGACCGTTGTTTTTATCCATTTTAAAATGTAAAAACACATTCTTGGGCCAAAGCCCTACAAAGACGTGGCAGGTCACATGTAGCCTATAGGTCACTGTTTCCTGTCCACTGGGTCAGGGTGAGCCATTCACAACTGATTATACAGAGTGCTTTTACTGATTATACAGAGTGCTTAGAAGTGGACACTTAGGAAGTGGTTTCAGAAAAACAAATCATGAATCTGATTTAGGAAATTAATATTTTAGACAAAAATAAGAATAAAGAATATAACGATAATCATTCAGTTCAGTTCAGTTGCTCAGTCATGTCCGACTCTTTGCGACCCCATGAATCGCAGCACGCCAGGCCTCCCTGTCCATCACCAGCTCCCGGAGTTCACTCAGACTCACGTCCATCGAGTCAGTGATGCCATCCAGCCATCTCATCCTCGGTCGTCCCCTTCTCCTCCTGCCCCCAATCCCTCCCAGCATCAGAGTCTTTTCCAATGAGTCAACTCTTCATATGATGTGGCCAAAGTTTCAGTTTTAGCATCATTCCTTCCAAAAGAAATCCCAGGGCTGATCTCCTTCAGAATGGACTGGTTGGATCTCCTTGCATCTCAAGGGACTCTCGAGAGTCTTCTCCAACACCACAGTTCAAAAGCATCAATTCTTCAGTGCTCAGCCTTCTTCACCACGGAGAAGGCAATGGCACCCCACTCTTGCCTGGAAAATCCCATGGATGGAGGAACCTGGTGGGCTGCAGTCCATGGGGTCACTGAGGGTCGGACATGACTGAGCGACTTCACTTTCCCTTTTCACTTTCATGCATTGGAGAAGGAAATGGCAACCCACTCCAGTGTTCTTGCCTGGAGGATCCCAGGGACGGGGGAGCCTGGTGGGCTGCCGTCTATGGGGTTGCACAGAGTCGGACATGACTGAAGTGACTTAGCAGCAGCAGCAACCTTCTTCACAGTCCAACTCTCACATCCATACATAACCACTGGAAAAACCATAGCCTTGACTAGACGGACCTTAGTCAGCAAAGTAATGTCTCTGCTTTTGAATATGCTATCTGGGTTGCTCATAACTTTTCTTCCAAGGAGTAAGCGTCTTTTAATTTCATGGCTGCAGTCACCATCTGCAGTGATTTTGGAGCCCCAAAAAAATAAAGTCTGACACTGTTTCCACTGTTTCCCCATCTATTTCCCATGAAGTGATGGGACCAGATGCCATGATCTTCGTTTTCTGAATGTTGAGGTTTAAGCCAATTTTTTCACTCTCCACTTTCACTTTCATCCAGAGGCTTTTTAGTTCCTCTTCACTTTCTGCCATAAGGCTGGTGTCATCTGCATATCTGAGGTTATTGATATTTCTCCCGGCAATCTTTATTCCATCTTGTGTTTCTTCCAGTCCAGCGTTTCTCATGATGTACTCTGCATATAAATTAAATAAGCAGGGTGACAATATACAGTGCAGGCGGCTGTGACCGGCGCACTAAGCACCAGTGGCTGTGACCGGCGCACGAGAGGAGCTACCCCATGACCGAGGTCAGGGGCAGAAGCCGGGAGGACCCCATGCCCAAAGGGTGGCAGCCAAGAGGAGTTACCCCCACGTCCGAGGTCAGGGGCAGTGGCCAAGAGTGCCAGGCTGCGACAGCGCAGGAATGGCCGAGAGGAGCCACCCCACGTCCAAGGCCAGGGGCAACGGCCAAGAGGAGCCACCCCGCGTCCGAGGCCAGGGGGAGCGGCCAGGAGGAGCCACCTCACTCCCGAGGCCAGGGGCGGCAGCCAGGAGGAGCAACCCCTTGTCCAAGGAGCAGTGGAAGGGCAGCAGTGAGGAGATACCCCTCATCCAAGGTAAGGAGCAGTGGTTGCGCTTTGCTGGAGCAGCCGTGAAAACATACCCCACGCCCAAGGTAAGAGACACCCAAGTAAGATGGTAGGTGTTGCAAGAGGGCCTCAGAGGGCAGACACACTGAAACCATACTCACAGAAAACTAGTCAATCTAATCACACTAGGACCACAGCCTTATCTAACTCAATGACACTAAGCCATGACCCAAGACGGGCGGGTCATGGTGGAGAGGCCTGACAGAATGTGGTCCACTGGAGAAGGGAATGGCAAACCACTTCAGTATTCTTGCCTTGAGAACCCCCGATGAACAGTATGAAAAGGCAAAATAATAGGGCACTGAAAGGGGAATTCACCAGGTCAGTAGGTGCCCAATATGCTACTGGAGATCAGTGGAGAAATAACTCCAGAGAGAATGAAGGGATGGAGCCAAAGCAAAAACAATAATCATTACTTACATACATCTTACTATGTTCTAGCCACTGTTCTTTATATTAAACTTTGATTAAGTAGAAACTATTATTATCTTCATTTTATACATGGGAGAACTGAGACAACAAACACAAGAGTATTAAGATAGCTGCAGCTATCTATACACCTTTATCTATAATTCTGAAATCCCAAAAGTTTAGAAACGGAACAGATTTATTGCAAGATCTGACCTGACCTGACCTGATTTGATAGCAAAATCTGCCTGAATTTCACAGTTTTTCACTTCTATCACTTAGGTTTAATAATCATACAGTTCATGGTAGAAATATTAGTCTGATTTAGGAAGCTGCCCCAGACTGTGCTGAACTTGTTCCATAATAGTTGATCATTGATAGATTAATAGCATTACCTTTCTAAGTTTTAAAAAATTCTGACTTTCTAGACACACCTATTTCCACAAATGCCACATAATTAATTGCGTACCTGTTTTAAGTCCATCTTCTCTACTAAAGTATGAAATGACTCTCACAAATGATAATGGGGCCTAGTACAGTAAAAAGAAAACTAGACTAATAGAAGTTTGGTGGTATAATTCGTCCTATGAATAATTAGTTGGATTCTTAGAAAACGTTCCATACTCTGGGTCTAACTTTCCTCATGTTGATCAGGGGTTATAAAGTCAAATACCTATCGGACCAGGCAAGACATGTATGTGGGAAAAGCAGAACATTTATAACTCCTGGGAAAGCAATGGCCAGAAAACTGGGAGACAAACAATCTAACTTTTGTCGTGTGTACATGTATGGCCCACATCTTCCAAAAATTTCTTTTGAGAAATACCAAAAACCAGATTTGTATATGAACTGATATAAATTAAAAATAACACAAAACTGCAAACTATGCAAGCCATCAAAATAGGTCTGTAGGCTAAATGTGATGTTAATGCTGCAACCTCACCTGGCTGGTGGCTGTAACAATGTCTTACACCACTTTCAGACTCAAATTCCTTTTCCTGGGGTTTTCACCTACATCTGAAAGGGTCTTGACTTCTCTAACCCCTGCAACACTAACATATTTCACTTAGTCAGCTCTTGGCATGGGTTGCCTTCCATTTTTAGTTATCTTTTTATATTGTCAAGTCTTTTATCCTTAACTAGATTCTGAGATCCTTGAGTCCTTGAGGGTGGTCTTGTATCTCTGAATTTTTATAACAATTGGCTCAGTGCCTTGAACACAGCAAGGGCTTAATGGAAACATTTGGATTGATGTCAAAAGAGGCTATAAATAGTCATAGCTAAATCAGAACAGCACCAAGTCTGAATTACTTGGACTCCTCATTGCTGGTGGGAGATCCTATAGCAAAACCATCCAACAGGAGCTTTAGAATCCAGCAGACCTAAACCACAATGCCAGCAACTCAAGCTATACAATCTTAAAATTATCATATAATCTCCCTGATATTCAATTTCTTCATTTGTAAATTAGTTAGAACGGGACATGGAACAACAGACTGGTTCCAAATAGGAAAAGGAGTTTGGCAAGGCTGTATACTGTCACCTTGCATATTTAAATTATATGCAGAGTACATCATGAGAAACGCTGGGCTGGAGGAAGCACAAGCTGGAATCAAGATTTCCAGGAGAAATCTCAATAACCTCAGAGATGCAGATGACACCACCCTTATGGCAGAGAGTGAAGAACTAAAGAGCCTCTTGATGAAAGTGAAAGAGGAGAGTGGAAAAAGTTGGCTTAAAGCTCAACATTCAGAAAACTAAGATCATGGCATCTGGTCCCATCACTTCAAGGCAAATAGATGGGGAAACAGTGGAAACAGTGTCAGACTTTATTTTTCAGGGCTCCAAAATCACTGCAGATGGTGATTGCAGCCATGAAATTAAAAGATGCTTACTCGTTGGAAGGAAAATTATGACCAACCTAGACAGCATATGAAAAAGCAGAGACCTTACTTGGCCAACAAAGGTCCGTCTAGTCAAAGCTTTGGTTTTTCCAGTGGTCATGTATGGATGTGAGAGTTGGACTATAAAGAAAGCTGAGCACCAAAGAATTGATGCTTTTGAACTGCGGTGTTGGAGAACACTCTTCAGAGTCCCCTGGACTGCAAGGGAGATCCAATCAGTCCATCCTAAAGGAAATCAGTCCTGAATAGTCATTGGAAAGACTGATACTGAAGCTGAAACTCCAATACTTTGGCCACCTGATGCAAAGAACTGACTCATTTGAAAAGACCCTGATGCTGGGAAAGATTGAGGGAGGGAGAGAAGGGGATGACAGAGGATGAGATGACTGGATGGCATCACTGAATCGATGGACGTGAGTCTGAGTGAACTCTGGGAGTTGGTGATGGACAGGGAGGCCTAGCATGCTGTGGTTCAAAGAGTTGACACGACTGAGTGACTGAACTGAACTGAAATCATAAGGTGAACAATAGTTAGCTCATTCTTCAGATTAAATGAAATAATACATAAAGTATGTGACAGGAAACAGATGTCAATCACTGCTGACTCTCTTCCTTGCTTGTGAGGCCAAGAAAAGGGAAAGGTTTTTACAGAAGATTGAAGACTATTTCTTCTCCACCCTGTATGACTCCTCCTCATCTACAGAAAATCATGTCCAAGTGCTGCAGAATCCCCGGGGGAAAGGTACACCTCATGAGGGCTCAAAACATCAGACTTCACGGTGTACCTTGTGTGATTTTAAATCATCTATGATTTTCTGAATTGTCTTGAAAAAAATCATTATTTTCTGTTGAAATAACTCTGTGGATGCAAGACTTGTGGCAAGAAGATAGTTGTAGTTTCAAAAAACTGTTTGAAGCAAACTTGGCAAAGCAACAAGCCATATGTAATTTTCAACAGAAGCATCAGAGAATGTAGTCAAGGCTGAGATGCCCAGGATTATTTTTATGCAGAAAGTAATCAATTTGAAAAATAAAGTCTCCTCAGGAAATGTGTACAGCACTTCAGTATTCATAGACACACTTGAGATGCTATTCATGTCTGTCCACATGGACTGCACCAATGGATGACTACCAATGACCACAATCAAAAGGAGACTGTAAAAGGGTTCCTGAAAGGCCATAGGCTGCTAATCATAGACTCTCAGCATAGAAAGGGATACTCATAGCCTCTGCACCCAGCTCTTATTTCCATGCCTTTCTGATGTTCATTCTTCAGCTGCTTAAACACTTTCAACCTAATGGAGAACTTGCTGTTTCCCATGATGGCCTTCATCTTATTGAGAAATGAAACAGTGACAAGACCAGCTTCCTTAGGGCTGCCTCCTGTTTTCCCTTAGGCTGGAATCTGCAGAGTGACTCTAATGTGCAAGCAACCATATGTGTGTGCATGTATAGCATATCCCACTGTGTTCCTAGCATCATTTAAGATGTGATAGATAACAGAGAATAAATCGAGTGCCCCTTTTTAACATGTCACCTTAATGGCAAAACCCACGCATTGTGCTTTAGTTTAGAATTTGTAAAACAGGCATAATGCCCTGTGTACAAAGACATCTCAAACACTATTATTCACTAATAATATAACTTGCCCTCATTATGGGATCTAAAATGAAGAGAGAAAGCAGTTCCTTTCCGACAATTCTAGCGCACCTTAAAGAAATTCAGTGACCACCACAGTTAAAGCAATTCATGGATTCACTCGTGGTATGTGCAGCTTATGTTTTAGCTTATGTTTTGAAAAGGAAATTTTACATTTAGTATGGTCTGCCTGCAATAATTAGAAGAGCAAACCCCTTGTCTCCTTATAACTATGAGGTGATGACAAACTTTTCTCCTTCAAAAGCTACCAAGACTATTTTTATAAAAAGCCAGATAATAAACATCAGGCTTTGCCAGCCATACAGTCTCTGCTGCAGTTACACAGCTCTGCCATTGTAGAGTGAAAGCAGCCTTGGATAATACATAAACAAATGGCCCTGGTCATTTGGCCCTGAGCTCCAAATAAAACTTTGTTTATAAAAGCGGGTGGTTGCCTGGATTTAGCCTCTCAACACAGCATGGTTGGGGTTTGGGGAGAACAGTGGCCTAGGAGTCAGGGGAAGGGAGTTCTAGCTCTAGCTAGCTATCTGTATGATGGCAAGCAATCCACTCCCAACTTCGGGCTTGAGTGTTCATCTCTAAGAGGAGTTTTTATAGTTTTTAACTGCACTGCAATTTCAAAATATCTGAGTCATTTCTAAAACTTTTTCAAGCAGTTGAGGCTATTGAATTACCCATGTTGCACTGCAGCAACATTCAGAACAGTTTATCAAGGCTTTCCTTAAGACTGAAGAAAGGATTCCTAAAGGGCCCTCCAGAAATTCAGTCACCAATATAGGAGTCAAGAAGGGACAGAAAATTTCCTTCCTTTGGAAAGTGATGGAAACTGCCTTTTGCAGCTTCTCAAACTCTAATCTAGAGTTACTATATAAGCAAGTATAAATTATTTCTTGTTTTATCTCAAATTTACATTTAACTGGACCTCCTGCATTTCAGCTGACAATACTCCAATTCCTTAACTTGAGAAAACAGACTATAAGCACTTTTACAAGAGTATTTTCACATGCATTGATCCCACGTGATTCATAGCACTCTACCTGTTGGGCACAGGAAGCCTTATCTTCATTCTAATCTAGGAAAAGCTGAGGCCCAAGGACTTGAGAACTATCCAAAAGCTGAGGATTAGTGACACATAAGTCGAAACATCCCCTACTAACTCCAGACAGATAAAAGCAATTCATTATGGACTTACTATCTACTTCACACCATCGACACTCATATTTATCTGTGAAAAGCATAAACCTTCCATTCCCTTTTAGTTTTGTCTATGCGGTGCCAACATTTACAACTATTTCCTAGAACAGTGTTCAAACACAGCATCACTGGGACAACCTTTACAACTGCCACAGTATGACTTACGGGCTGAAACAAAGAATTCTCCTTCTCTAGGAGAAAGGGCCTTTTTAAAAATCAATTGAAGAAAATCAAATATTTCAACAATTTTTCAATATAAGACATTAATTAACTCTGACAATAGAGAATCCAAAATTAGGTGGGGGAATGTGTAACCCTAAAAGATAACTGAATAGATACATTTGTTCTCTCAGAAGTTAAGTAAATGATTAAAAGACAATTTAAATATGGCATTGATCTAAATATTCATTAATGTTAGGTAGATACTCCAGTTTTTCTTGAGATAAAAGTAATTCCTTGAGACAACATCATCTTAAGGAATCCTCAACCACAATTAAGAAAATAGTCATCAGATTAAACTAAACAGAGTATGGGGAAGAACTACTCTTAATTATATTAGAAAGTCATTTACCTTGAGCACTATCAGCATTGGCCAAGACTATAAGCTAAAAGATTGTCAAAGCAAGCAAGCCTGAGATGGAGCGAGTATGGTAATGCCTTGAATGAGCATGGCAAAATCTATCCTAGGTAGGTCTCAAACAACCAAATGCAAATGTCTGTATTCCTCTTCAACATTAACGTCTAGATGCCAGTGATCAGAAAGAGAATTCTTGAGAGAAGCTCTGTTTTTTGGAATACTGTACCAGAAAAAAATTTGGTGGCCATCCCAATCCTACCTTACCAAGGACTTCTCACTATTCCTTAATTTCAAGGGCTGAAACACTCCCAATTGATGCTATCTCTAGTTTCCACTTCTCGGAGAAAAGAAATGCTCTGTCAGCTTGGTCATTAACTTCCTGGACAGGTCACCTGTATGTCCAGAGTGTGATCTCTCGGCATCACAAACCTCCTTCTGCAGCTCTTGGTTTCCTCAAGCGAGAAACTCTGAGGATTCCTCCAGCTACCTTGCATCAGGGCTGAGTGTCAGAGGTTGAATGAAATCCCTGGCTCTTAGCACTTCTCTCCATGTCTATTTAATATAAGTGTGCAGACACACTGAATTTAAACATAAGCTTTCAAACCTTGGGAAAAAAAAAAGTTTGAAAACAGTGGAGACAAGATGGGTTTGCTCTAAAGTCTCAGACCGTAAAGAATGTGCCTACAATGCAGGAGACCTGGGTTCAATTCCTGGGTCAGGAAGATGCCCTGGAGAAGGGAATGGCAACCCATTCCAGTATTCTTGCCTGGTGCATTCCATAGACAGAGGAACCTGCCGGGCTACAGTCCATGGTGTTGCAAAGAGTCCAAAATGACTGAGCAACTAACACTTTCACTTTTCAAACAAATATAAGCCCCAACTCTACTAGAAAAGTTTTAAAATGATGATCCATATTCACTGGAGAAATCAGTCTTTAGGTAACAGAAAAGAAATTAATCTTTATCCAGTATTTATTTTGTATTAAGCTGTTGACCATCATGATACATATAGGAGAAGCCTTAGACCTAGCCTTAATGAATCTACAACTGCTTACTTATTAAATTAGACGATCTATCTTTTATTGACACTGACCATAAAAGTGAATTAAATTATTCCCAGAAGCTTCTCTGGGCTTGATTTTGGTTACTGGTTTAAGTACACTTTGGCCTTTTTAATTTTTCTATTTAACACTGGCTCAAATATTGTGAAAGCTATAATTAGAGATAAGGTAATTCAGATCTCCAGAACTTTACCTGGATGTTCATGCAAATAGTAAAAATTTGTGGGTATAGTTAATTAATCACTCAGAAGAAAATGATTAAATTCAAACTATGCTTGTTCTTCCCCATGAGACAGTATTATAATCACTTAATATTACCTCCTTTATTGGAAGTTAATAAGTCATTTAGTGACAGGAGGTGGAGGGAGGCTAGATATTCACCAACAGCATTCCCTCTTTCCGTCTGCAGAAGAATACACTTCCCAGGTCACTTGCAGTTATACTGGGGCCTAGGACTAGCTCTGGCTCATGCAATGACCTGGTCCCTAAAAGCATCTGTGAGGTTCTGGATTTTCTCCCACTAACTGGAAATTGTAAAGTCACCCTAAAAGAGGTGTCCAGACATGTGCCGTCCTACTTAGAACACAGCCTCTTAATCTTCATTGAGCTGTGCTGTGAACAAGGGATGAATCATATTAAGCCATGAGATTTTGTTGTTTAATACAGCAACCAGCATTATCCCAACATTGAAGAAGGGGCTCACTCAGACTGAATTTCTGAGTTCTCTTCACAGGGCTCACCATTAAGGAAAAATATTCTTGGAAGCAAAAATGAGCACTGAGAAAATAATGAACAGTTGAGGTTGGCACCAGAAATCCTGGCATGCAGGGAAAAAAATAATAGAAGAATGGAGTTGGGGACCTAAGGGATTTGAGACTGTTGGTAAATCAGAGATAGCAGGTGTCAGTGCAGATCTGAAGAATGGATCTTGGAGCTGGCCCCCTTGTCAGGACTGGGAAAGCAGGCCAGCAACAGGGAGGAGCAGCCCTGGAGGCTTTCCTGACTCTACCTGGTGTTTCTTTCTCTGATCCAAGCTAGAAGGTGAGCTGCTGTACAGCCACACCAATCACCATTCATGATGCAGTCCAGAGGCTGGAGAAAGACACTGTGGTTTGCATATTTAATTTGGAGGCCTAGATACTAGTTCAGAATTCCAAAGGCACCATGAAATTGGAATGAATGAATCTTAAACCTAAGTAGTTTCCTATTATAAAATTATTATTCAGTTCAGTTCAGTCACTCAGTCGTGTCCAACTCTTTGCGACCCCATGAACCACAGCACACCAGGCCTCCCTGTCCATCACCAACTCCGGGAATTCACCCAAATCCATGTCCATCAAGTCGGTGATGCCATCCAACCATCTCATCCTCTGTCGTCCCCTTCTCCTCCTGCCATCAATCTTTCCCCAGCTTCAGGGTCCTTTCCAATGAGTCAGCTTTCGCATGAAGTGGCCAAAGTATTAGAATTTCAGCTTCAGCATCAGTCCTTCCAATGAACACTCAGGATTGATCTCCTTTAGGATGGACTGGTTGGATCTCCTTGCAGTCCAAGGGACTCTCAAGAGTCTTCTCCAACACCACAGTTCAAAAGCATCAATTCTTCAGCACTCAGATTTCTTTATAGTCCAACTCTCACATCCATACATGACCACTGGAAAAACCATAGCCTTGACTAGATGGATCTTTGTTGGCAAAGTAATGTCTCTGCTTTTCAATATGCTATCTAGGTTGGTCATAACTTTCCTTCCAAGGAGTAAGCATCAATTTCATGGCTGCAATCACCATCTGCAGTGATTTTGGAGCCCTGAAAAATAAAGTCTGACACTGTTTCCACTGTTTCCGCATCTATTTCCCATGAAGTGATGGGACCAGATGCCATGATCTCAGTTTTCTAGCTTTAAGCCAACTTTTTCACTCTCCTCTTTCGCTTTCATCAAGTTTTTCTTCACTTTCTGCCATAGGGGTGGTGTAATCTGCTTATCTGAGGTTATTGATGCTTCTTCTGGCAAACTTGATTCCAGCTTATGCTTCCTCCCACCCAGTATTTCTCACGATGTACTCTGCATATAAGTTAAATAAGCAGGGTGACAATATACAGCTTTGACGTACTCCTTTTCTTATTTGGAACCAGTCTGTAGTTCCATGTCCAGTTCTAACTGTTGCTTCCTAACATACAGGTTTCTCAAGAGGCAGGTCAGGTGGTCTAGTATTCCCATCTCTTTCTGAATTTTCCACAGTTTATTGTGATCCACACAGTCAAAGGCTTTGGCATAGTCAAAATTATTATTAGTCAGCTAGAAATCCCTGCAGAATGAATTTGTTTGTTTATATATTCCACTTCTCAATATTCTCATCTCTCTCCAATTTTGATAACTAAATTCAAAGCTTTCTTCATTGCAAGCTTTCTCACCTAGTGATGGTCAACAACAGCATATTAAAACCTCTAAGCTTTTGGCAATTGCATCCAAAGATATGGGAACTCTCCAATTAAAGCCTGTTTCCCTAAAGTAAATTAAACAGTACCTTGAGTGGTTCCTGTTTAACTGCTCTTAACAAGATTTTTAGGTGTTGGCACCCACTGACAGATTGAGTGCAGAGGAGCAAGAAGCATAGGAAATGGGCAGCGGGGTGGGTGGGGGGAGTGACAGATGTGAGTAAATATGTATTGGGAAGGTTTCCGTTTAATTCTTCTGAATGAGCTCCTGGCTTATGTTAGCATCATCTCTTGGGAAATCAGCCACTTTGCATTTGTTTCACTGTTCCTACCTGCAGTGAAAAGGAACATACTGAATGGAACAGTGTAGTCTCACTATGAATTTATTCTCTGCTCATCCTAATGAAGGAGAGCATAATGGAAATTTAAGACACTGACCTGCCAGACCCCTTACCCTAAATGCTAATGTGAGGAGAGATCTCCTCATCAGTTCAGTTCAGTCGCTCAGTTGTGTCTGACTCTTTGCGACCCCATGAATCGCAGCACGGCAGGCCTCCCTGTCCATCACTAACTCCCAGAGTTCACTCAGACTCACGTCCATCGAGTTAGTGATGCCATCCAGCCATCTCATCCTCTGTCGTCCCCTTCTCCTCCTGCCCCCAATCCCTCCCAGCATCAGAGTCTTTTCCAATGAGTCAACTCTTCGCATGAGGTGGCCAAAGTACTGGAGTTTCAGCTTTAGCATCATTCCTTCCAAAGAAATCCCAGGGCTGATCTCCTTCAGAATGGACTGGTTGGATCTCCTCATACCCCCTTCTATTTTCTCAAGTTTCAAGGATGTGATCCTTGCTTCATTATCTTCTTAGCAACAAATTGGCCACATTTAGATAAAGCCTGTAGAGATATTTGGTTGACCAAAAAGTCCATTCATGATTTTTCTATAGCATCTGCAGAAAAACTCAAATGAACTTTCTAGCCAATCCAATATCCATAGGCATAAATAACAGAAATGAAATCATGGCAAGATCTTGGAACCATGGATCTCTGTGTCACCATGAACTGGCCCTATGACCTTTAGTCTGCAAATAATTCTCTGTACCTCACCTTTGTAGGCAAAGCTTCTTTCATGAGAACGATTTTGCCAAAAATTGCACACAAAAGCCATATAATTTAAGAATATAAAGGAAGGAAAGAAAATTTAAGGAAGAAAGATGCTGAGAAGTTAGATATAAAAAGCAACTGACTCTTATCCATCCAGCAACTTTTGTACTTGACTATGAGTCAGATCTCAGAAATTCATGGGTGGCCAGGTGCTCACAGCCCCAGGTCATTCCAAGGTTGAGGTAGGATGTCATCAGAGGAGAGGGAGTGAAAATTGACATCCTCATGATAGCTCAGTTGGTAAAGAATCTGCCTGAATACAGAAGACTCTGGTTCAATTCCTGAGTCAGGAAGATCTGCTGGAGAAGGGATAGACTACTCACTCTAGTATTCTTGGGTATCCCTTGTGGCTCAACTGGTAGAGAATCCTCCTGCAATGGGGAATATCTGGGTTTGATCCCTGAGTTGGGAAAATCCCCTGGAGAAGGGAAAGGCTACCCACTCCAGTATTCTGGCTTGGAGAATGCCATGGACTATGGGGTCGAAAAGAGTTGGACGACTGAGCAACTTTCACTTTCACTTTCATACACCCCCAGAGCCAGTGGGAACTGGTATAATCATTGTGGAGAACAATCTAGCTTCATATCTAGAGAGCCATCAAAGCGCTCATACCTGCTGACTCATGCTCACTTCTGGGAGTTTATTCCAAGATAATAATCAAAAAGAAGGAAAATTTATTCATGTAGGTCTCATGAGAGTATTGTCTTCAAATGGTGAAAATTTGGAACTGTATAGAACAGAGGTTGGTGATCTTTTTCTATAAAGGGCTGGATGGTAATTTTGTGTGTGTTTGTGAACGATGCAGTATCTGCCTCTCATATTTAACTTCTCCTTGGACAAAGTTGTGAATACATGGGTGTAGCTGGGTTCCAATAAAACATTATTTATGAAAATTTTAACAAAAAAAGAAATTCATGGGTGGAAACAGTGATTTTTCTATCCATAAAACTCCTATCATCCTTTGTTCATCAAAAAATTCCTTATTTCCAAGTAGTAGTACAATTGTTTACATACTGCCCCCACCCTGCTCCATGACAGCCTCTTTAGGGCAGCCTTTGTGTCTCTCATCTTGGGATCCCCTACATTATCTGTGTGGATCCATTCTTACCTTTATGCTCACATACACAAAATGTTTGTGCATTTAATGGAAGCACAGCATTTCTTCCACACACAATGCAAAGAATGGTCATCTTTTGAAGGTCAAGTTACTCTTGTAGCATTTCCTGTGTACCTAGAATTCATTCATCAGAGAATCCCCTTTAAAGGTTTTTGTTCCAATATGCCATAGCCAAAAAAATACTAGTCTGCTTTCTTACACTATATCTCCTGAACCCAGGAAGTTGAAAATGAGTGAGGGAGAAGTAGAAATGCTAAAAGAAAGAAAAAGAAAAAAAAATGAAACAAAGAAGCATGAAGCTATCCTTGACTGATTACCAATAACTGCTATGAGGAATCTAAAATAAAAGTGCAGAGGATGAGACTGTTGAACGGTTGGATGGCATCACCGACTCAATGAACATGAGTTTGAGTAAACTCCGGGAGTTGGTGATAGACAGCGAGGCCTGGCATACTGCAGTCCATAGGGTCACAAACAGTTGGACACGACTGAGTGACTGAACTGAACTGAACTGGAAATAAAAGTGAGAAATAGGTAGTATTCCTTTGGCTTCTATCTTTAGCACCTCTTTCATCCTCCTTGGTGCCCTGTGAAAACTCACTAAGGCCCTTTTTGCCTAAATCTTTACCCATCACTCACCCCTCCCCACTGTAAAGTCCCACAGCTCCTATTCAACTTCGCATATGCCTGGCTTTGAAATTACCCTTCCCCTAAATCAAAACTCTTAATTTCTCTAGGCATCTCAACCAGGTCAGAATGAAAGCTAATTAAGCTAGTTCATATTAAGCTTATGACAAATCATCTGCCCACACACTCTTTAACCTACTCAGGAATATTTTCTTGTTAACTCAAGCTGGTGAAATTTCAGTCAGTGTGGAAGAGATATTTTGGAATAGGAAGATATCCTCTCTCTTCCAGGAGGGAGAAAACCAAAAACCACAGATTTTCTCTTTATCCATCCCTACCAAGATTCCCAGGGCCTATCCTTGATGGAAAGCATGGGTCTTTCTCTCCCCTCTCAACATCTTCCTGAAGCAAAACCACTGAGTCTTCCTAATTACAATTTTGTCTCTTGGCAAAAGGAATTGGGATGGAATACCTGGGATGCCAGCTTTACTCCAAGCTATAGAAGGACCTCCTTGTCTCAGGCCTCAGTATTTGCAACCAATCATTATATAAAGCATTATGGTTCTTAAAACTTATGGTGGATCAGAATTACCCAAAGGGCTTGTTAAACTCAACTGCTAGGCTCTATGTGCAAAGTTTCTAATTCAGTGTATTTGGGTGGGGCCAACATTTTTCATTTCTAACAAGCTCCTTCGCCATGCTGATGCTGCTGGCCCAAAGTACCACCTTGTAGTAAACTTCCCTTTCAGATGGAAGATAAAGCACATTTCAAAAGGAGGAAGGGCACACACAATAGCATAGAGGTGTGAAAGAGAGGTTCACATGCAGTAACAAGGGCATTTTTCTTTCCCTAGAGACTGAATTTTATGGAAAGTAGGAGAAGGAAAATGAAGTGGCAGAAGTTTAGGGCTGAAGTGAAGAACCATAACAATTTAGAATGTGTTGCTCAGGTCACCTTCTTCAGGAAACTGTAACCTCTAAATTATTAAGAGAGTAACAGAGAATGGGAATTGTTAAAAGATGCATGTAATCACCTTGAGTCAGTCCCCATCTTGGCATAAACTAAGAATCCAGTTGCCAGTGTGTTACAGAGGAGGCCTAAATTATAAGATGTATTTTTAATATTTATAAACATCAATAACCCTGATTTAACTGATATACCTGTGGTAAGAGGACAGGGTGAGAAGATCTCAGTCTCATTCACTTCCCACTCCCTTCTCCTTCTTTCCTCCTTGACACTTCCTGCCTCTAAATCATTCTAGAAGCTTAATTTGGTCTGTATTGATACTGAGCAGGGGCTTCCCAGGTGGCTCAGTGGGAAAGAATCCATCTACCAATGCAGGAGACACAGGTTCAATCCCTGGGTTGGGAAGATCCCCTAGAGAAGGAAATGGCAACCCACTCCAGTATTCTTGCCTGGGAAATCCCATGGACAGAAGAGCAAGGTGGGCAACAGTCCACACAATTGCAAAAAAGTCGGACACGACTTAGCAACTAAACAACAATATTGATACTGAGCATGGCCACTGAGTATGAAAAGATATTGTGGAACCAGATTTTCCTCTTCTATGTTCTCTTGTCCCCATGTTGGGGTACTCATACCTTCTTCTCTTCACCATCTTTCTCCCTTTTTTCAATCCCTCTTTGGCATACCTAAGGGATTTCTGTATTATATTCCTAAAAGAGAAGTAAGATTTTAAGATCTGGCCTTGGACATAAGGATTATCTACTTCCTCAGAGGCCTTTATGGTTGTCTTTGTGCTCCAACCCAACTTTAACAGAGAGAAATATGGCATTAAGAGAGATGAAGATTGTCCAATTAATAGCTGGGAAAACCTCTGATCCAGGGCAAAATGTAGGCAAGCTTCCAAGAGCAGAAAGAAACAGTTTCTTCTGTTTGTGCAACCAAAGTATACTGAGTAGAGCTGATGTGTCCCCCAAGAACCTGAATCCTAAGGAAACAATCATTGTTCACCACCTTAGACTGTGTTCTTCCAGAATCAGAGCCTGAAGTAGGATGTAAGTGCAAGCAGTTTACTTGGGAGACAATGTTAACAAGCAATGGTAGAGAATTGGGAAGTGAGAGAGGTCAAGGAAGAAAGCCAACACAGAAAAGCTAACTTCAAAAGGAGCTGGAGCTTACTCCTGTTGATCATAGAAAGTGGTATGGAACACACTTCATAGCTGGCACATGTAAGTTTAAGGAAGCTGGGGCTATGTCTACCATCTCCCTCTAGCTGTTAGTTAATTGCTCCTCTAAGATGTGAACACCCTGTCTCCAGATGGTTCATGCATGCTCCTGCAGTCAAGGAAATCATACAGAGACTAACAGATGCTAGTGGAGAACATCCAACAGATGTGGGAAGAGAACCCATAACTCTCCTATGATAACTTGGCGGAGTTCTCCTCTTCCATCATTCAGTTGTCCTAAAATTCCTTGTTGTAAAGCATGAGGTATAACCCTCCCAGACTATAGACAATACTACAAAGGTAGAGTAATCAAAGTGGCATGGTATTGGCCCAAAAACAGACATATGGAACAATGAATGAGAACCCAGAATAAACCCACATACCTGTGGTCAATTAATCTTTGACAAAGGAAGCAAGGATATGCAATGGGAAAGTCTCTTCAGAAAGTAGTTGGGAAAGCTGGACAGCCACATGTAAATCAATAAAGTTACAATGCACTCTTATACCACATACAAAAATAAATTGAAAATAGTTTGAAGACTTAAACATAAGACATGGCACCATAAAATTCCTAGAAGAGAATATATGCGAAACATTATCTGACATAAATTTTATCAATGTTTCCTTAGGTCAGTCTCCCAAGGCAATAGAAATAAAAGTAAAAATACAGAAATGAGACCTAATGAAACATCCAAGCTTTTGCACAGCAAAGAAAACCATAAACAAAATGAAAAGACAAACTATGGGATGGGAGAAGATATTTGCAAACAATGCAACTGACAGGGGTTAATTTCCAAAATATGCAATGACTCATACAAGTCAACAATAACAAAAATAGAAAACCTAGTAGAAAAATGGGCAGAAAAACTAAATAGACATTTCTCCAAAGAAAACATATAGATGGCCAATAAGCACATGAAAAGATGCTCAACACTGCTAATTACTAAAGAATTACAAGTCAAAACTATAATGAGGTATCATCTCACACCAGTCAGAATAGCCATCATTAAAAAGTCTACAGATAACAAATGCTAGAGAGGGTATGGCGAAAAGGGAATCCTCCTACACCATTGGTGGGAATGTAAGTTGATGCAGCCACTATGAAAAACAGTATGGAGGTTTATATGAAAACTAAAAATAGAACTACCATATAAATCAGCAATCTTATTTCTGGACATACAGCCAGACAAAACTGCAATTTAAAAAGATACATGCACCCCTATGTTCATTGCAGCACTACTCACAATAGCCAAAATGGAAACAACCTAAATGTTCAACAGATGAATGGATAAAGAAGATATAGAGCATACACACCGTGGAATACTACTCAGCCATAAAAAGAACAAAATAATGCCATTCGCAGCAACAGGGATGGAACAGAGATTATCATACTAAGTGAAATAAGTCAGAAAGAGAAAGGCAAATACCATATAATATCCACTTACATGTGGAGCCTAAAAATATGACACAGATGAATTTATCTATGAAAGAGAAACAGATTCATAGGCATAGAGAACCCTTGTAGTTGCCAATGGGAGAGGTAGAGTGGAAGTTTAGAGTTGGCAGATGCAAACTATTATTATATTTTATTCTGTACTATTATATATAGGATGGATAAACAAGGTCCTACTGTATAGCACAGGGAACTACATCCATTATCCTGTAATGAACTATAAGTGAAAATAATATAAAAATGAATATAAATATATGCATAACTGAATCACTATGCTGTATGGCAGAAATTAACACAATATTCTAAATCAACTACACTTTAATTAAAAAAATTCCTTGTTACTTATAAATTTTATTCATTGGAAGTGAAATAGATATTTCAGTTTCATGATTCAGTTTGTATCAGTGTCACTGTAACTCTGTTCCATTCTGTTATTTGACCATTAACATTTTCCTAGAAAGTGTACATAGGAATAAAATTATTCCCCCAAACCAAATAACACCTATGCAAAGGTATCATAAACCCATGGAAATTAATTCTATAAAACAGCTCAGAAAAGTATGTTCAACACTTTTCAAATGCATATGACAGTAAGAAAGAAAAATCAAATACCTACATTTGCATTTTGTCTAGACATGGTTATAGACTAAAATCTTCAGTTGATCAGTTTGAAGAACCAAGCAAATTCATCATCAATACAACAATAGTGCTTGCCTGTGTGTTCTGTAGCAGTGCATATCAAAATCAAAAGAAATTTACAAAAAAGAATCTCAAAAAATGCATTTCCCCAAGATTAAAAATAACCAAAGTATAAACAAAAGGTCAGTTTGGTATAACTTTACTAGAGAAATTACAGAAAGAAGATAGGACAAAATATAACAATAAAATTGGTAAGGAACAACTCCCAAACAGCTAATTTAGTATTCAAGGAAACCAAAGTATACACAAGTGTGATCTTTCCATTTATATTTTGTTTATATACTACCAATGAGTTGTTTCAACCAATGTATAAGTGATGTATGAGTGTTTTGTTAAAATGAATTAATTACATGGTATCATGTCTTCATGAATTTAATCATATCAATTTGCCTCTGTAGACAAAGAATGACTTTTATAATGTAGCATGACCAAGTTCAACTCCTAAAATTATGTCTATTCGGCAAAAAAGACACAGAGGTGTATAATGGACTTTTGGACTCAGAGGGAGAGGGAGAGGGTGGGATGATTTGGGAGAATGGCATTGTAACATGTATACTATCATGTAAGATTAGAATCGCCAGTCTATGTCCGACGCAGGATACAGCATGCTTAGGGCTGGTACACGGTGATGACCCAGAGAGATGTTATGGGGAGGGAGGTGGGAGGTGGGTTCATGTTTGGGAATGCATGTACACCCGTGGTGGATTCAGGTCAATGTATGGCAAAACCAATACAGTATTGTAAAGTAAAATAAAGTAAAAATAAAAATTAAAAAAATAAAATAATGTCTATTAATCTACAACTACAAAACAAGAAAATAAATAAAACAATTTAGCAACCTTGATCAAACAATACAGGCCACTCTTGGTTCAGACATCGCAACAGATTATCCAACTTGTTGCGTAGTGAACTTCATGGGCATTAATAAAAGCAATAATCAACTATGTAAAACTCAATATGCCTGCTGCTGCTGCTGCTGCTGCTGCTGAGTCACTTCAGTCATATCCAGCTCTGTGCGACCCCACAGACAGCAGCCCACCAGGCTCCGCCATCCCTGGGATTCTCCAGGCAAGAATACTGGAGTGGGTTGCCATTTCCTTCTCCAATGCATGAAAATGAAAAGTGAAAGTGAAGTCACTCAGTCGTGTCCGACTCTTCACAACCCCATGGACTGCAGCCCACCAGGCTCCTTCATCCATGGGGTTTTCCAGGCAAGTTTATGCCTAGCCTTCATTAAAAACCAACAAGATAGAGTAATAACCAAACAAAAAATCTTGGTAAAAATCTCATTTGGACTCTCATCTAGATGGCAGGGTATTGAAGGAAAATACATATTTCAGGTAAATAATTGCTATTGTGGTATGCCTTTGTGTTGGCAAATAGCTGACTTAGTATATTGTAGAATACTGTAGAACTATATAGAAATATGTAGAAATATATACTGTAGAATACATTGTAGTCTATTGTAGAACTGACGGAAAATGTAGTTATAAGGAGTGAAAAAAGGATCCAATTCTGTTCACATGTTCAAATTTAAATTATAAACAATGGGTGATGCTTAATATCCAGTTTAATGATCCCAACTTCTTGATTTTGCAAAAGTATAAGAACTTTCAGAATACAAAGTCTTAGATTCACCACATTTAAATATATTCACAAATTACCTTTGAACAAAATTATGCAATTAATATTTAACAGAGTATGACCTTAATACAGGCATTTTAATAGGAAGATGTAAGATAAATCAGTCACGGTCAATGACATCAGGAGTTTACAGCCTAAGAAGAGATTAACAGAAGCAAAAGAGTAGATGGATACTCTGATGGACGTATCTTTTGGATATGTGGAGATCTAGAGAATACAGTTGTCAAATCATAGGTGAGCAGGAAACCATATACCCCAGAAAGTTTTGTTTAAAAAAAGAAGTGACTAACTATTGTTGAGCTAAAGTTGAGCTAACTATTCACTGTGGGGTTTATTTTTACCTTTTTGTATCAATCAGTCCAATGTTCCTAGAATATAGTCCAGGTTAAGGATGACAAAGTTTTAAGAGTCATTTGGATTTCAATGTTTTTTTTTTAATATATCCTTTTATTTGGACAGTAACCACTTCACTGAGCATCCTATTTCTATTACTAGATAGCTATAAGATGAAATAAACAATTATGTTGAAGACATTGTCTTAGATGGTAAATGAAAGCAAACCAAAAAGAAAATAGTGGGGTAGGGGAGTGGTAAAGCACAAGCTGTGCAATCTAAGAAGGGGGAGAAAACATCAAATAAACTTTAGCATGTAAAGAGCTATATACTAAAATGCAAGATAGAGTTTGACAAATAGAAAGGTATTCTTGGATAATACATCTCCATGCTATGAACATATCATGGTCATTTATCATTCAAATATGTTATAGTATATGTAATATATTAAAATCTCCAAGAAAATATCAACAAGATTTTTGAGTTCAACAAGTTGGATTTTTTCACGTGAAAAAAAAAACAAAACCCAAACCATCATAAATTGGAGAACATCTGTATAGTATATAGGCATACCTCATTTTATTGTGTTTTGTACAGTTGTACTTCATAGGATATGGCTTTTTTTTTTTAATTGAAGATTTGTAGCAACACTAGGTTGAACAAGTCTAATCAGTGCCATTTTTACAACAGCATTTTCTCTCTTTGTGTCTCTATGTCCCATTTCGGTAAATCTAAAAAATATATGTCAAACCTTTTCTCTATTATTTCACTTGTTTTGGTGATCTGTGATCAGTAATCCTTGGTGTTACTATTGTAATGGTTTTAAGTCTCCATGAATTATGCCCATGTAAGATGGTGAAATTAATCGCTAAATGCTGTGCGTGTGTTTTTACTGCTTCAAAAACCAGCAGTTCTTCCATGTCTCTCCCTCTTCCCAGGCCTCCCTATTCTGTAAGAAACAATATTGCAATTAGACCAGATCAAAACCCTACGATGGCCACTAAGTGTTCAAGTGAAAGGAAGAGTTTCACATCTCTCACTTACATCAAAGGAGAAGGCAATGGCACCGCACTCCAGTACTCTTGCCTGGAAATTCCCATGGATGGAGGAGCCTGGTGGGCTGCTGTCCATGGGGTCGTGAAGAGTTGGACACAACTGAGCAACTTCACTTTCACTTTTCACTTTCGTGCATTGGAGAAGGAAATGGCAACCCACTCCAGTGTTCTTGCCTGGAGAATCCCAGAGACGGGGGAGCCTGGTGGGCTGCCGTCTATGGGGTCGCACAGAGTCGGACATGACTGAAGCGACTTAGCAGCAGCAGCAGCAGCCTTTGTTAAATAGGCACATCCACAGCCAAGACAGGCTATAAGTCAGGCCTCTTGCCTCAAACAGCTACACTGTGAAGGCAAGGGAAAAGTTCTTAAAGGAAACTGAAAGTACTTCTTCTGTGAACACACAAATGATAAGAGTAAAACAGCCTTATTGCTGATACAGAGAAGGTTTTGGTGGTGTGGATAGAAGATCAAACCAGTGGCAACATTCCCTTAAGCCATGGGGTAATACAGAGCAAGCCCTAATTCTTCAGTTCTTTAAAGGCTGGAAGAGGTGAGAAAACTGCAGAAGAAAAGTTTAAAGCTAACAGAGGTTGGTTCATGCGGTTAAAGAAAAGAAGGCATCTCCATACCACCAAAGTGCAAGATGCAATGGCAAATACTGATACAGAAACCGCAGCAAGTTATCCAGAAGATCTAGCTAAGCTCATCAAGGAAGATGGCTGCACTAAACAACAGATTTTCAGTGTAGATGAAACAGAACAGCCTTATGCTGGAAGAAGACGCCCTCTAAATCTTTCATAGCTGGAGAGGCCAAGTCAACACTTGGCTTCAAAGAACAGAATGATTCTCTTGTTAGGAGCTAACACAGCTGGTGATCAGAAGTTGAAATCAATGCTCATTTACCATTCTGAAAATCCTAGGACCCTTAAAAGTTATTTTAAATCTATTATGCATGTGCTTTATAAATGGAATAACAAGGCCTGATTGACAGCATATCTGTTTACAATATGATTTACTGAATATTGTAAGCCTACTGTTGAGACCCACTGCTCAGAAAAAATTGCTTTAAAATATTATTGCTTATGAACAATGTACCTGCTCACCCAAGAGCTCTGATAGAGATGTACAACGTTGACTAATGTGATTTTCAAGCCTGCTAACATAACTCTATCATGCAGTCCATGAATCAAGGAATAATTTTGACTTTCAAATCATTCTTTAAGAAATATATTTTGTAAGACTATGGTTGCCATAAATTTCTTCTGATGTAATTTGAAAGTAAATTGAAACACTCTGGAAAGGATTTACCACTCTAGATGCCATTAAGAATATTGTTATTCATGGGAAGAGGTCAAAATATCTACATTAACAGGAGTTTGAAGGAAGTTGATTCTAACACACATGGATAACTTTAGGGGTTTAAAACTTCAGTAGAGGAAATAACTGCAGAGGTGATGGAAACAGCAAGAACCCAGAAATAGAAGCGTCGCCTGAAGATGTGACTGAATTGCACAGATCTCATGACAAAATCTGAAGGGATAAGGAGTAGCTTTTTATAGATGAGCAAGGAAAATGGTTTCTCAAGATGGAATCTACTCCTGGTGAAGATACTGAGAAGACTGTTGAAATGACAACAAAGGATCTAGGATGTTATACAAACTTAGCTGATAAAGCAGTAATCAGGCTTTAGAGGACTGAGTCCAGTTTTGAAAGAAGTTCTACTATAAGTAAAACGCAATCAAATAGCATTACATGCTACTGAGAAGGCATTCATAAAAGAAAGAGTCAACTGATGTGGCAAACTTCATTTTTGTCTTACATTAAGCAATTGCCACAGCCACCCCAGCCTTCAGCAACCATTACCCCGATCTGTCAGTAGCCATCAACATCAAGGCAAACCCTCCACCAGCAAAAAGCATTATCACTCTCGCAGGTTCAGATTATGGTCAGCATATTTCAGCAATAAAGTTTTTCAGTTCAGGTATGTGCACTTTTTAGACATAATACTTTTTAGACTTAATAGGTTAACTTTCATATGCACTGGGAAACCAGAAAACATGTATGACTTCCTTTATTGTAATATTCACTTTCAAAATGGCAGCCCACTCCAGTCTGCTTGCCTCGAGAATCCCAGGTACAGAGGAGCCTAGTGGGCTGCCGTCTATGGGGTCGCACAGAGTCGGACACGACTGAAGCGACTTAGCAGCAGCTGTGCTTTGGAACCAAACCCACAATATCTCAGACGTATGTCTGTATTATAAAAGTGTTAACTCAATCCACTAGGTTAAAAAACAGACTTTTAAATAGTTAGTACTGGGACACTGAATAGTGATTTGGAAAATGATGAAATTGGATTTATTCCTTAAACCACACGTAAGAATAAATTCCAAATGGATCAAGGATATGAATGAAATAGGTGAAATCATAAAACTACTATAAGAAATAGGCCCATTCCCTTAGAATCTGAGTATAAGGAAAACCATTCTAACTATAACTGAGATCCCCATGCAATAAAAGATTAGTAAATGTGACAAAATGAAATTTTGATATGGCAAAAATTCACAATAAGCAAAATAAAAACAAGTATAAAACTAGGAGGAAATATTTGCAATATAATCGCAGCTAAAGAAGTAACAATCAACATAAAAATATTTTAAAAGTTGAACACTTAACAGGTTTTAATTTATTACCTAAAAAAACTAACAAAAATATATTAATAGAAGTAGTTTACAGAAACACAGGATCCTCTATGATCCACCTCCCAGAATTCTGGAAATAAAAGCAAAAATAAACAAATGGGATCTAATTAAAATTAAAAGCTTCTGCACAACAAAGGAAAATATAAGCAAGGTGAAAAGACAGCCTGAATGGGAGAAAATAGCAAATGAAGCAACTGACAAACAACTAATCTCAAAAATACAAGCAACTGCAGCTCAATTCCAGAAAATAAACGACCCAATCAAAAATGGGCCAGAACTAAATAGACATTTCTCCAAAGAAGACATACGGATGGCTAACAAACACATGAAATGCAAATCAAAACCACAATGAGGTACCACTTCACACCAGTCAGAATGGCTGCGATCCAAAAATCTGCAAGCAATAAATGCTGGAGGGTGTGGAGAAAGGGAACCCTCCTACACTGTTAGAATGCAAACTAGTACAGCCACTATGGAGAACAGTGAGATTCCTTAAAAATTGCAAATAGAACTACCTTATGACCCAGCAATCCCACTTCAGCTGGAAACAACCTAGATGTCCATCAGCAGATGAATGGATAAAGCTGTGGTACATATACACAATGGAGTATTACTCAGCCGTTAAAAGAATTCATTTGAATCAGTTCTGATGAGATGGATGAAACTGGAGCCGATTATACAGAGTGAAGTAAGCCAGAAAAACACCAATACAGTATACTAACACATATATATGGAATTTAGAAGATGAAGTATAAGACAGGAAAGAGACACAGATGTGTATAACGGACTTTTGGACTCAGAGGGAGAGGTGGGATGATTTGGAGAATGACATTCTAACATACTATCATGTGAATTGAATCGCCAGTCTATGTCTGACGCAGGATGCAGCATGCTTGGGGCTGGTGCATGGGATGACCAGAAAGATGTTATGGGGGAGGGAGGTGGGAGGGGTTCATGTTTGGGAATGCATGTAAGAATTAAAGATTTTAAAATTTAAAAATAAAAACTAAAATTAAAAAAAAAAAACAAATAACTCTGTGAAAGAAAGATGCTTGATTTCATTCATTGCAAGAGAAAAGCAAAACAAAATTAATTAAAATATATCATAACTATTGACTGACAAAAATATGTTTGACAGCATATGTTGGTGAGGCTCTGACAAAACAAGCCTGCTCATATTCTACTGGTTTTTAAAAAATCACTATTAAACTTATAACTACAAACTTGCATTTTCAACGATACGGTCACATTTATCAATGGTAAGTTCCAATTGTTTTTATTTGACTATAAAAAATGAAACTAACTGAAAATAAGAAAAAATGTTCTGGCAATCATTTGGATCTAAGAGCTCTAACACCTGAAACCACACAACTCTTATAATACCAAGCCCCAACTCCACCGTGCTAAATTAGAAGTAAAAGGCCACGTTTTTAAATATTGCAGTCTTCCTAAATCTTATGTACAATCCTCTTCACCACTGAGAGCACTGTACTACCAGGACAGATAAGCTTCAATTGGGATGAAGTGCTAAAAATGTTCCCTTACCAGAACTGTGCCCAGCAACAGCCTCTGTGACAGATGGCATCAAATTATTCATATAAAGCCAGATGTTTTGTGTCCATGTGAGAACATTTATTCCATAGCCTCTCAGAATCTTCCCCCAGGTTAAAACTCTCTGGGCATCACTGTCTCAACTCAGCTATAAAGGAGTTAGAGTTAATGCCCCTGCCAATTAGAAAGAGTACAGGGGAGTTTACACTGAAGCCCTGAGGAGCTTCATGGGACTCCTGTGAAAATGTTGAGAAAGAGCTCTCCCATGAAAGTTTTCACCACAGCTTCTGATGACTGAGTAAGAGAATCTGTCCAGTTTCTTCTCTGTTCTTATCCAAATTCCCTCAAAAATGAGAGGCTAATTTAAGTGATCAGAAATAAAAGCCAAGTTAGAACTTAGTTCCTAAAATACAGTACAGTGCAATAAAAATTAAATCTAAAATATAGGTGTATCTCTCTCTCATTTCTGAATGAGAAAAATCTTCTAAACTTAAAAAAAATGAAGACATGATATAGGAAAATGTTAATATACTATCATAATATATACAATTCGTAGATATCAAAGATAGATGATTAAAGAGAAAATATTCAGTTAGAAAAATATTCACTCCAAATATAAGAAATCAATATCCCTACTATGTAAACCAATAAAAAAAAAACACTGAGAGCATAAAATTCTCAAATACAAAACATAAATGCCAAACATAAAGGGAAATTTTCAACTTCCACAAGACCCAACTTCAAAATGCATATAAAGCATAAGCAAAGTGTCCTTTATTCACTCATTACTGTATTATATTGAAAAGGTATAATATAATAATAGATAATAGTTACATACTGCTTATCATGTTCAAGTCACTCCTCTAAGTGCTTTACCTGTATTAAGTAATTTAATCTTTACAACAGCCCTGTTGGGTAAGCAACATTATTTGCAACATTCCCATTTAACAGATAAAGAAAGTGAGGCACAGGTATGTGAAATAACTTGTCCACAATCACACAATTCATAAGTCAGAGAAGTGGTTTCAATCCAAACCAGTTTGTCTCCAGAAACCTGCTCTTAACTACTGTCTCCAGATACCTGCTTTTAACCACCGTACTATCCTGCCTCAGGTTGATGGAAAGTAGGTCGTGATTCAGGCATATTCATTCATTACTGAGTAGAGGCATCTGGGGACAGAAATAAAGAAAACTTTCTATGTTCATATCAAGAGTCTTGATAATTTTTAGCTTTTGTCTAATATTTTGACTTCTAGGAATCCATTCTGAAGAAGTTATATTTAAAATGAAACAGATTTATGCACAGAGAAGCTCATGCCAGCATTATTTATAATTGCCAAGAGAAAACAGGGAAGAAATGCCAAACATTATAAGAATGTTTAATTATAATTTATAGAGATGATAGAATCTCTGGCAGCCAATAAAAATGACATTTATTATGGGTTTTCATCATATGGGAAATATTTATGATAAGCAAAATACAGGACAGAGAATTTTATATATACTATTTTATTTTTATTCAAAAATAGGAAAATTTACTTATTCAAGTAAGTAAGCAAAATAAAGTTTCCTGTTGTAATAGAGGAAAGGCATTTCCCAGTGGAAAGGCAAACAATAAACATAATAAATAAATGAATTATTCAGTGAGTTAGAGTAAGTACAACTTAAAAACAGGGAAATGCAGTATGATGGGAATTGGGAATTCTGGGTTCCTACATGCAGGTAGCAAAACTAAAAAGAGGAAAGCCTCAGTGAGACAGTAAAATTTGAGCAAAGACTTAGAGGAGGAGGATTTAGCCATGTGAATACCTGACGGAAGAGCATTTCAGGCTGAGATAATAGTTAGAGTGAAGTCTTGGTAGCAGACGCTGTTGGTACCTTACCCATAATCTGGGTGTGTACCTCTGCACATCCGGAGACAGTATACTGCAAACAACTGTGATTCACTGCCTGCAAGTCCCTATTTTCAGGCCATAGAGCATGTTCAGCCAGTATATGAGACAATCCAGAAATGAACGGCCCTGAAATCAGGACTCAGCCAATGATAGCTAAGGAAGTGATGACAACCTCCTCCCAGGTCCCCTGCCCTTAGGTAGGCTCAGAGACATGCTGTACACGATCCCCTAGAGCAGTGTTTCTCAAACGTCTGTTAGGACATATGAACCACCTGAGCTCCTTGTTAAAATGTAGATTCTGATTCAGCTGGTCTAGGGTGGGATCTAACTGTCTCATTTTAACAAATTCTCAAATGATGCCAATGCTGCTGGTTCACAGACTATATCTAAAGCAGAGAGGTCCTAGAGTTATTCAGTGGGTCTAGGCCCACATGATCACAGCAGTCAGGTACCCTCAACTGGCTTCTTACCCATCAGATTCATCTCTTCTCTCCCAAACAGTGTTAACTTGGCATCACCTTTAGAATAAACTAGCTGTGTTCACTTGTCTTAGTGTCTGCTAAGACAAGCTTCTACCCTAGCCTGAAGCAGGATGCTCTGGTGAACTAGAGAAACACAAAGAATTCAGTGTGGCTGAAGCAGAGTGAATAAGAGGCTCAGGAGCAGGAAAAGGAAAAGAGTTCACAGAGGTTATGGGCAGAAGATTATATAGGACCAAGGTAAGGGTTCTGGCTCTGACTCAGAGTAAATTGATGTGCCATTAGTACAGTTTTTAGCAGAGGATGACATGATAACATGCATTATCATTATCAGCCTCACCCTGGCTACTGGCAAGAGTCAAGCGGAGAAAGGCAGATGCAGGTAGGTTAATTTGGAGGCCACTGCAGGAACCCAGGGCAGAGATGATGGAGGTATATCATAGAGTCACAGATGAGAGGTAATGAACATGTGAGAAGAAATCAGATTCTGGACATCGAAGTATAAAGTCATCAAGTAAATGCTGGATCATAATGCTCTAGAGTTTGGGAAAGAGGTCTGTAGTAAGAAATATAAGAGCGGCTGTTGTCAGCATATATATAGCATTTAAAATCATGGGACTGAATGAAATCACTCAGAAAGAAAGTGTAAGTAGAAAAAAGGAGAGTCCAAGAACAGAGACCTGGAGCACTTTAACCTTGGGAGACTGAAAGTTCATATGCTCAAAGTCAACAGTAGCCATGCTGTGTGGAGGGGTTCTGGGTGGTGGTCGTTTTCCTTACTGTCATTAGCCTGACTTCAGTGTAATGTTTGTGGAACCAGAGATCTGAAGGACACACAGAACCCAGTGCTATGTCATTCTATCTCACTGTGGCTCTGCCTGTCAGGAACAGCATGAAGCAGGAAAAGAATACAGAATTTCAGTAACACAAATCAGGTAACAAGGCTAAATGAGACTGTACAAGTGTTACATATGTGTGTGAAGTATCCAATGGCAGAGAAAGAAAATATGTTTTGAGCCAGATGGGAAAACATTAAAAGGAATTAAGACAATCAAATAAGTGCAAAACCTAATCAAGTTGTGAAGAGAATTACAATCTCAGTGTAGGGAGTGGAGGGAAGTTGGACAGAAATGTTAACCATAGTCTGAACCCAGGAGAGAACAACGTCCTCTAAAGGACAGGAAGTCTCTGTTGTCATAGCAACTATAAAAAGCAGGTCAAGTTGTAGGTAAGTGACACAGGGAGAATTAAAAGCTGCATCTAGGCCCAAATTGCTCACTAATGTGTAACTTTAACTGGCATTAAACAGGAATTTTAGAATTTAGCACAGAGATGATAAAACCATAACCAGAAAATAGTTGTAAGTTCAGGAAACTGGTTTTTTAAAACTAGAAATAGTCTTCACTTAGTGATTAAAGTATTACAAAATATGGTATTTAAGACAATTTAATTTATTAAGCTAACTTAGAAGCCAGAGTATTCTAAATTTAATCAAAATTAATTGGTTGGAACTGTGGTCTAGTTACTCAAAGATAATTTATTCAAGTTTCTAAACAGAGTTGGGATGTTTAAGAGAACTTGATATTCCTCTTATTTATAATTTCACTTATTATATGTACAGAATCACATAAATACCTGTTCTGTTTTTCAAAGTGCTCAAGAAGGAACCCAAATATTTTAATGTATAAATGCAATTTTAAAAAACTCAAAACTTAAAGGAAACATAAATCACAGAAAGATCTTTTTTGATCCACCTCCTAGAGTAATGAAAATAAAAACAGAGATAAACGAATAGGGCCTAATTAAACTTAAAAGCTTTCGCACAGCAAAGGAAACCATAAACTAGATGAAAAGACAAACCTCAGAATGGGAGAAAATATTTGCAAACAAAGCATCTGACAAGGGATTAATCTCAGTTAAGTTCAGTTGGTCAGTCATGTCCAACTCTTTGCAACCCCATGAACAGCAGCATGCCAGGCCTCCCAGTCCCTCACCAATGCCCGGAGTCCACCCAAACCCATGTCCACTGATTTGGTGATGCCATCCAACCATCTCATCCTCTGTTGTCCCCTTCTCCTCCTGCCATCAATCTTTCCCAGCATCAGGGTCTTTTCAAATGAGTCAGCTCTCCTCATCAGGTGGCCAAAGTACTGGAGTTTCAGCTTCAGCATTAGTCCTTCCAATGAATATCCAGGACTGATTTCCTTCAGGATGGACTGGCTGGATCTCCTTGCAGTCCAAAGGACTCTCAAGAGTCTTCTCCAATACCACAGTTCAAAAGCATCAATTCTTTGGCACTCAGTTTTCTTTATAGTCCAACTCTCATATCCATACATGACTACTGGAAAAACCATAGTCTTGACTAGACGGACCTTTGTTGACAAAGTAATGTACTCTGCTTTTGAATACTCTGTCTAGGTTGGTCATACTTTCCTTCCAAGGAGTAAGTGTCTTTTAATTTCATGGCTGCAATCACCATCCACAGTGATTTTGGGGCCCAGAAAAATAAAGTCAGCTACTGTTTCCACTGTTTCCCCATCTATTTGCCTTGAAGTGAGGGACCGGATGCCATGATCTTAGTTTTTTGAATGTTGAGCTTTAAGCCAACTTTTTCACTCTCCTCTTTCAAATACATGAGGAGTCTTTAGTTCTTCTTCACTTTCGCCATAAGGGTGGTGTCATCTGCATATCTGAGGTTACTGATATTTCTCCCGGCAATCTTGATTCCAGCTTGTGCTTCCTCCAGCCCAGCGTTCCTCATGATATTCTCTGCATATAAGTTAAATTAGCAGGGTGACAATATACAGCCTTGACGTACTCCTTTTCCTGTTTTGAACAGTCTGTTGTTCCATGTCCAGTTTTAACTGTTGCTTCCTGATCAGCATACAGGTTTCTCAAGAAGCAGATCAGGTGGTCTGGTATTCCCATCTCTTTCAGAGTTTTCCAGTTTCTTGTGATCCACACAGTCAAAGGTTTGGCATAGTCAATAAAGGATTTCAGAAATCGATGTTCTTCTGGAATTCTCTTGCTTTTTCAATGATCCAGAGGATGTTGGCAATTTGATCTCTGGTTCCTCTGCCTTTTCTAAAACCAGCTTGAACATCTGGAAGTTCACGTATTGCTGAAGCCTGGCTTGGAGAATTTTGAGCATTACTTTACTAGTGTGTGAGATGTGTGCAATTGTGCGGTAGTTTGAGCATTCTTTGGCATTGCATTTCTTTGAGATTGCAATAAAACCTGACCTTTTCCAGTCCTGTGGCCACTGCTGAGTTTTTCAAATTTGCTGACATATTGAATGCAGCACTTTCATAGCATCATCTTTCAGGATTTGAAATAGCTCAACTGGAATTCCATCACCTCCTCTAGCTTTGTTCATAGTGATGCTTCCTAAGGCCCACTTGACTTCACATTCCAGGATGTCTGGCTCTAGGTGAGTGTGAGTGATCATACCATTGTGATTATGTGGGTCATGAAGATCTTTTTTGTATAATTCTTCTCTGTATTCTTGCCACCTCTTCTTAATATCTTCTGCTTCTGTTAGGTCCATACAATTTCTGTCCTTTATTGAGCCTATCTTTGCATGAAATGTCCCCTTGGTATCTCTAATTTTCTTGAAGAGATCTCTAGTCTTTCCCATTCCATTGTTTTCCTCTGTTTCTTGGTATTGATCACTGAGGAAGGCTTTCTTATCTCTCTTTGCTATTCTTTGGAATGCTGCATTCAAATGGGTGTATCTTTCCTTTTCTCCTTTGCTTTAATCCCAAACATATGCAAACAGTTTATGTAGCTCAATATATGTATGAAAAAAACCTAATTAAAAAATGAGCAGAAGACTTAAGTAAACATTTCTCTAAAGAAGACATACAGATGGCCAAGAGGCACATGAAAAGATGCAAAAAATTCATCTTTTGCTCTTTTAGGCACCACAGTGAAATGTTTAAAAGTAAGTGCTTTCTAGACAGAAAGACCTAAGTTTTCTACTCTGAGTTTCTCTATACAACATACTTTGGGCAAGTAGATCAAGCTCTCTATTATCTGCCTTCCTAAGCTATGAAATTGGGATAATAGTATTTTCCTTATCTGTCATTTTGCATAAATAAAAAATATATAAAAGGCTCAGCTTGTCATTGGATAAGCAATTAGAAAGCATTCATAGTTACTTTGCTATTTTAGTATCTTTGCTATACTGTGCTCATTTGTGTATGATCTTTGCAACTCCATGGACTGTAGCCCACCAGGCTCCTCTATCCATGGAATTTTCCAGGTAAGAATACTGGACTGGGTTACAGTTTCTTCCTGCAGTGGATCTTCCTGACTCAGGGACCAAACCCGCGTCTCCTGCTTTGCAGATGGATTCTTTACCACTAAGCCACAGGGGAAGCCCCATTTTAGCATCTACTAGTTAGCAAAAGCAGCTTTTAGTTCATTTATGCATTGAAATGAATGTATAATTTGATAGTTATACAAGCATCTATAGCATATAGTATGCATGTTCAGTTGTGTCTGACTCTTTGCAATCCCATGGACTGTAGCCTGCCGAACTTCTCTACCCATGGAATTTTCCAGGCAAGAATACTGGAGTGCATTGCCATTTTCCACTTCAGGGGATCTTCCCCAGACAAGAATAAAACCAGCATCTCCTGTGTCTCCTACATTAGCAGACAGATTCTTTACCACTGTGCAACCTGGGAAACCCATTTGAAATATAATAGCAGATTATTTTATAATATTTTATAGGAGATTATTTTATAATATAGCAGATTATAGTAGCTTGCTTAAAACTCAACATTCAAAAAACTAAGAACATGGCATCCAGTCCCATCATTTCATGGCAAATAGATGGAAAAACAATGGAAACAGTGACAGACTCCAAAATCACTGTAGATGGTAACTGCAGCCATGAAATTAACAGACACTTGCTCCCTGGAAGAAAAGCTATGACAAACCTAGACAGCATATTAAAAAACAGACATTACTTTGCTAACATTACTTTAATATGCTAACAGCATGTTAAAAACCATATACTCAAAACTGTGGTTTTTCCAGTAGTATGGATGGGAGAGTTGGACCATAAGGAAGGCTGAATACCAAAGAATTAATGCTTTTGTATTGGGGAAGACTCTTGAGAGTCCCTTGGATTGCAAGAAGGTCAAACCAATCAATTCTATAGGAAATCAGTCCTGAATTTCATTGGAAGGACTGATGCTGAGGCTGAAATGCCAATACTTTGGCCACCTGATGCAAAGAGCCAACTCATTAGAAAAGACCCTGATACTGGGAATGATTGAAGGCAGGAAGAGAAGGGGATAAGAGAGGATGAGATGGTTGGATAGGATCACCGACTCAATGGACATGAGTTTGAGCAAGCTCCAGGAGATGGAGAAGGACAGGGAAGTCTGGTGTTCTGCAGTCCATGGAGCTGCAAAAAGTCAGACATGACTGAGTGACTGAATATTGAAAACAAATTATCTGGGATTCTCTGGTGGCTCAGATGGTAAAGAATCTTCCTGTTATGTGGGAGACCTGAGTTTGATTTGCTAGAATAAGCACTAATCTGATTTCTAACATTAGAAACTAGCTTGGCCTGTTTTGGGATGCAGTGTTCTCTTTAAGAAAAATAATCATCCAGTTCATATGAGGCATTGCCATGACTTCAGCAAGTGTTCTAACACTATTGATGTAGCATCTAGATATAAAATAGTTGAGTTTCTAAGTTTCATTGGGAGTGAATACAAGACCAAAGGTAGGTAGAGACAAACGTCTCTGGAAAGAAAGGGTTATGGTCTAGAGACCAACCTCCTACCTTGGCTTTCAAGTCCCTAGGACAACAATAACTCTCTGTAACTCAAGCCCCAGATGGCCAGCCTACAAAACTACTCAAGTATTACTACCTGACCTGCCTTTTAAGACAGAGGAATTTATAACCACATCTTCATCTTTTCTATCTTTGCCTGGCAGCCGATAACTTCATCTAAGAATGTAAATTCTGCTTTCTTTGATTTAATACCTTCCTTCTGTGTGAAACCTCTCTGTGAGCTGCCCAGGCTTTTGGAGTCTTATCCTGAACTGTCTCTGCTTCCTGGCATTCAATCTCATTTGAATCACTGACATCTTAGATGACAAAAGCTTTCTTATCACCGACAGAAATCAGCTTCCGCGTTCCCCTCTGAGTGATGATGCACATAGATATTTCTCTGTAAATAATGTCAGAGCTTGCTACCTCCCTAGTGACAAAGATGCACACACCCAGAAATAGGTTTTAGATTTCAAGCGGTTAGTATAAGAGCAAAGAATTTGAAGGGAGCTCCCTATACAAGTCTCTCTGAATTGGTAATGATAATTTCCTGTGAAGTCAGTTATCAGCATGTGAATTAGCAGTAAGTGTTCTCACCACCACCATTAAGGAATTATGACTTGTTTTCATTATAAAAATAATACATGCTTATGATTTAAAGCCAAGAAATAGAAAAACATAGGGAAATATTTCACAAATAGGGTCATATAGCACATGCTGTTCTACATCTTGGAATTTTTTCAGCTTACCATATGCAAGCATTTATATATACCTTATTCTTTATAATGACAACAGAGTAATCCATTGTCTGGATACATTATATGCTATTAACAAGTCTTCTTTGGTGGATATCTATGTGGTATACTGCATTTCATTTGACAAACAATGTTTAGGTTGCATATTGTGCTGCGTATGTTCAAGTGCAAAGCCTTACATATGTGTAGCTAGAGGTTCATTCATAAAGGAAGAAATAACAAAAGAAAGGGTGTATTTACTGAAAATGTTGGTAAATATTGTTAAATTGTCCTTGAAAATGGTTGCTCCAGTTTATATTATTATTTATAAATATTTATGTTTACATTAGTCTGGGGCATTTTGAAGTGTTTGTTTCAGTTTCTGGGGTATACTAACCTATATGTCATGAGAATTAGATTTCTGGCCTGGCTTTCTCACTCTATGGTCTCACTCCCAACTTTAAAATTTTTTATGATATATACAGTGAAGTTGCACTTAACCATGGAAGGAGATTCTGAAGTCAGTTTCTAAGAAGGAAATTCTATGTAATCTGAAGTGCTTTTGAAAACATCTTAGATAGCTCATAAAGCACATAGTTTTGTGTTAACAAATTTATATATTAATATATATTCAAAAATGATAAAATATACAGTGATGTACAATGTAAAT